>NC_047115.1:28303765-28598765 GCF_902500255.1 Thalassophryne amazonica | reverse complement strand
GTATGTATGTATATGTATATATGTATATATATATATATATATATATGTATGTATATGTATATATGTATATGTATATATGTATATGTATATATGTATATATATGTATGTATATATGTATATATATGTATGTATATGTATATATATATATATATATATATATATATGTATGTATATGTATATATATATATATATATATATATATATATATGTATGTATACAGTGAGGAAAATAAGTATTTGATCCACTGTAGATTTTTCAAGTTTTCCCACTTACAAAGAATGGAGAGGTCTGTAATTTTTATCGTAGGTACACTTCAACCATGAGAGACAGAATCTAAAAAAAGTAATGATTTTTAAATAATTAATTTGCATTTTATTGCATGAAATAAGTATTTGATACAATAGAAAAACAGACCTTAATATTTGGTACAGAAACCTTTGCAATTACAGAGGTCAGATGTTTCCTGTAGTTCTTGACCAAGTTTGCACACTGCAGCAGAGATTTTGGTCCACTCGTCCATACTGATCTTCTCCAGATTTTTCAGGTTTCAAGTTTCAGCTACCTCCAAAGATTTTTTTATTGAGTTCAGGTCTGGAGACTGGCCAGGCCACTCCAGTACCTTGAAATGCTTCTTACAGAGCTACTCCTTAGTTGCCCTGGCTGTGTGTTTGGGGCCATTGTCATGCTGGAAGACCCAGCCACGATCCATCTCCAGCTCTTACTGAGGGTTGTTGGGGTTGTTCTCATCCTCCAAACACTGCGAGTGGAGTTGGTACCAAAAGCTCTATTTTGGTCTCATATGACCATATGACCTTCTCCCATGCCTCCCCAGATGGTCACTGGTGAACTTTAAATGGGTGTGGACATGTGCTGGGTTGAGCAGGGGGACCTTGCTGCCCTGCAGGATTTTAATCCATGACAGCATCATGTGTTACGAATGTAATATTTGCGACTGTGGTCCAAGCTCTCTTCAGGTCATTGACCAGGTCCTCCCGTGTAGCTCTGGGCTTTCTCAGAATCATCCTTACCCTACGAGGCGAGATCTTGCATGGAACCCCAGACCATGGGAGACTGACAGTCATCTTGTGTTTCTTTGATTTTCTAATAATTACGCCAACACTTGTCTTCTCACCAAGCTGCTTGCCTATTGTCCTTTTGCCCATCCCAGTCTTGTGCAGGTCTACAGTTTTGTCCCTGGTGTCCTTAGACAGCTCTTTGGTCTTGGCCATGGTGGACAGGTTGGTGTGTGATTGAGTGTGTGCACAGGTGTCTTTTATACAAGTAATGAGTTCAAACAGGTGCAATTAATACAGGTAAAGAGTGCAGAATAGAAGGGCTTCTTAAAGAAAGACTAACAAGTCTGTGAGAGCCAGAATTCTTGCTGGCTGGTAAGGGATCAAATATTTATTTCATGCAATAAAATGCAAATTAATTATTTAAAAATCATACGATGTGATTGTCTGATTTTTTGTTTTGTTTTTTATTCTGTCTCTCACAGTTGAAGTGTACCTAAGATAAAAAATTGCAGACCTCTCCATTCTTTGTAGGTGGAAAAGTTTGAAAATCAACAGTGGATCAAATACTTATTCGCCTCACTGTCTATCTATCCATCTAAAAATTATTATTTTTTTAAAGTTTGCTCACCATCAACCAGATTTTCCTGACAAGGAGTTGAGAACTCGTGAGATGTGTACAACCACCGGGATGATGCTTGCTGAGGGTAAAAGTCAGGATCTGAAAACTGGTCATGAGAACAAAATTCCACAGGTGTGTTGATAACAAGCATGTAAATACGGATCTCTCTCTCTTTTTTTATTTTATTTTGTTATTTCTTTAAAAATTTCCTTTGGGATGAATAAAGTTGATCTTATCTTGTCTTAATACAGCAGCTCCATTGTTAATTAGTCGGTTTATTTGGCATTTAAAACCTAAAACTGTACAATATCATTTATTTAAAATAATAATAAAAATACTGGCACATGAAATGAAAAGCAGAGGATAACAGAAGAAAGTCAGAAATTACTATTACAAAATACAACTCTAACATCTGAATGCATAGTTCACTGCAGATTGCCCTTCACGGAATATGACTGACATTCATTAATTTTCTTTACCTGTTTACTCCAATGAAGGGTCAGGTGTGTGTGTGTGTGTGGGGGGGGGGGGGCTTATGTCAGCAATCACGGGCAAAAAGGCAGGATACACCCTGGACAACAGGTCACCAGTATGTTGCGGGGTCACATGTAAACAGACAAATTCACGTCATTCACGTCCACACACACCTTCAGTCAATTTAAAGTTTCCAATTCACCTAACCTGCTTGTCTTTGGATGTGGGAGGAAGTCGGAGCACCCAGAGAGAGCCCACGCAAACACGGGGAGAATGTGCAAACTCCACACAGAAAGGCCACAGGTGGGAACCAATCCCATGACCTTCTTGCTGTGAGGCCACAGTGCTAACCACTAAGCCACCATACTGCCCAGTATGACTGACAGACTTAATCAAACCTGAGTTTTGTGCAGATTGCTTGTAAATGTTTTGTGTAATTGCATTAACAACCTGAAGGCACTCGGGGAGCGCCTACCTCTGCCAAGGCCACATGCTCCTGAATGCTTAAAACTCATTCTGGATCCAAATATGTTCCGGATCACATTCAAAATAAAATCCCTCATATTGTAAGATATTATCCACATGCTCCTCAAATTTCATCAACATACTCTCCCAACCTTTTGAGTTAAATGTGGCTATGTGCCAAACATTCCTCTGGATCTCAGTTCCAGAATATATTCTGGATTATCTCCGAAATGTAATTACTTATTTCTCATAACATTATCTATCTGCTCAGAAAATTTAATTGAAATTCAATCAATCAATTTTTTTTATATAGCGCCAAATCACAACAAACAGTTGCCCCAAGGCGCTTTATATTGTAAGGCAAGGCCATACAATAATTATGTAAAACCCCAACGGTCAAAACGACCCCCTGTGAGCAAGCACTTGGCTACAGTGGGAAGGAAAAACTCCCTTTTAACAGGAAGAAACCTCCAGCAGAACCAGGCTCAGGGAGGGGCAGTCTTCTGCTGGGACTGGTTGGGGCTGAGGGAGAGAACCAGGAAAAAGACATGCTGTGGAGGGGAGCAGAGATCGATCACTAATGATTAAATGCAGAGTGGTGCATACAGAGCAAAAAGAGAAAGAAACAGTGCATCATGGGAACCCCCCCCCAGCAGTCTACGTCTATAGCAGCATAACTAAGGGATGGTTCAGGGTCACCTGATCCAGCCCTAACTATAAGCTTTAGCAAAAAGGAAAGTTTTAAGCCTAATCTTAAAAGTAGAGAGGGTGTCTGTCTCCCTGATCTGAATTGGGAGCTGGTTCCACAGGAGAGGAGCCTGAAAGCTGAAGGCTCTGCCTCCCATTCTACTCTTACAAACCCTAGGAACACAAGTAAGCCTGCAGTCTGAGAGCGAAGCGCTCTATTGGGGTGATAACTCATTCATTACTTTTTGAGTTATCCTGTTAACAGACAACCCTTACAAAAAAAGTGCATTTAAACTTAATTTTGTTGAATAAACTTAAGCAAACCTACAACCCCTGTTGGGAAAGTGTAGGTACACGGACCCACAACAGGGGGCGCAAATGAACGGACAATGGATGAGGTCAAATAACAACACTTTACTGTTGTGAATGGGCACAACAAATACAATCAGATTACAACAATAGACAAAAGCCAAATCACAAAAGGTGTCGTGTGGGCAGGCTCGAAGATAGGAGACGTCTGTCCGAAGCAGAACCGGAACCACACGATTTCCTCCGCCACCAGACCCCGGGAATACTGGAGCCGCCAAGTCCCGAACTCCCAGGTGGCCACTGCCTTCGCGTGTCGGACCTGGTGCTGCTGGCGAGGAACAAAAGAACAATTAAATGTGGGTGCGTCTGCACCCAGGAATCCGCACGGCAGGAAAACTACCTCCACCACTCGTTGGAAAAGGAGTCAGCTAAACAACTCACAAAAGTCACAAAAGATCACTGTTAACCAGTCAGCTGAGCACGTTACCTTCCAGGTAGAACGATATCTCGGCAAAGAGGTGGAGGCGTCGTCCTGCTGATATTCCCCTGCTGATCAGATGATGGGTAACAGCTGTTGCAGGTGATGCGTGACAGCTGTCACCCTGGCTGCTCCTGTGAGGCGACTGCGCCCTCTCGTGCCTGAAGCCCGCACTTCAGGCAGGGCGCCCTCTGGTGGTGGGCCAGCAGTACCTCCTCTTCTGGCGGCCCACACAACAACCCCAATTCCAATAAAGTTGGGACATTGTGTAAAATGTAAATAAACACAGAATAGAATTATTTGCAAATCCTCTTCAACCTATATTCAATTGACTTCACCACAAAGACAATATATTTAATGTTCAAATTGATAAACTTAATTGTTTTTGTGCAAATATTTGCTCATTTTGAAATGGATGCCTGCAACACATTTCAAAAAAGCTGGGACAGTGGTATGTTTACCACTGTGTTACATCACCTTTCCTTCTAACAGCACTCAATAAGCATTTGGGAACTGAGGACACTAATTGTTGAAGCTTTGTAGGTGGAATTCTTTCCCATTCTTGCTTGATGTACAACTTCAGTTCAACAGTCCGGGGTCTCTGTTGTTGTATTTTGCGCTTCATAATGCGCCACACATTGTCAATGGGCAACAGGTCTGGACTGCAGGCAGGCCAGTCTAGTACCTGCACTCTTTTACAAGGAAGCCACGCTGTTGTAACATGTGCAGAATGTGGCTTGGCATTGTTTTGCTGAAATAAGCGGGGACGTCCCTGAAAAAGACATTGCTTGGATGGCAGCATGTGTTGCTCCAAAACCTGGATGTACCTTACAGCATTGATGGTGCCATCACAGATGTGTAAGTTGCCCATGTCATGGACACTAACACACCCCATACCACCACAGATGCTGGCTTTTGAACTTTGCGCTGGTAACAATCTGAATGGTCTGTTTCCTCTTTTGTCCAGAGTTTCCAACTTTGCGTCTGTCCATTTCAAATGACCTCAGGCCCAGAGAAGGTGGCGGCGTTTCTGGATGTTGTTGATGTATGGCTTTCGCTTTGCATGGTAGAGTTTTAACTTGCACTTGTAGATGTAGCGATGAACTGTGTTAACTGACAATGATTTTCTGAAGTGTTCCTGAGCCCACGCGGTAAGATCCTTTACAAAATGGCTTTTAATGCAGTACCACCTGAGGGATCGAAGGTCACGGGCATTCAATGTTGGTTTTCGGCCTTGCCGTTTACGTGTAAAGAGTTCTCCAGATTCTCTGAATCTTCTGATTATATTATGGACTATAGATGATGGAATCCCTAAATTCCTTGCAATTGAACGTTGAAACTGTTCTTAAACTGTTGGACTATTTTTTTTCCACGCAGTTGTTCCTCGCCCCATTTTTGCTTGTGAACGGCTGAGCCTTTTGGGGGTGCTCCTTTTATACCCAATCATGACACTCACCTGTTTCCAATTAGGCGTTCTTTGAGCATTAATCAACTTTCCTTTCTTTTTTTGACCCGTCCCAACTTTTCTGAAATGTATTTCAGGCATCCATTTCAAAATGAGCAAATATTTTCACAAAAACAATAAAGTTTATCAGTTTGAACATTAAATATCTTGTCTTTGTGGTGTATTCAATTGAATTTAGGTTGAAGAGGATTTTCAAATCATTGTATTCTGTTTTTATTTACGTTTTACACAACGTCCCATCTTCATTGGTATTGGGGTTGTAATTTTTACTTTCTATGTTTACTTCACAGTATGCTTGTAAATGTACTATTTCAATACTTCTTGGGAATAAATTGGCTTGCTTTTTAGTTCCTTGTAAGTACATTTTGGTTTATGAAAGTACACTTACTGTAGCTAAGGGATCTTGATGATTTTCCAGCCGCATTGGGGATGGGATTCAAATCAAGAACCAACCAAGTGACTGATTTGAGTATGTCAACTTCGACGAACAGTCCGTTTGTCCTTCAGTATGCTTTCGGGTTGGTATAAAGTTTGCTGAGGCTTTCCACTATACTTGTCAGTATACTTAGACTTTTCTGCATATTTATATCCTTAAATCTTTTTGGTACACTTGTCAGTATAGCATCTGTTAAGTATGCATTATGATAAGTACACTCAAAAAACTAGCTCATTGGATTGGATTTCCATGTAATAAATATATGTAGTCCCAATTAAATTAAATGATCTTGCATGGATGTTCTTTATTTGAGTTGGGGCTATCCTGCACATAACTGAATTGAGTTCATCCAGTGAGTCATTTTTTTAGGGTACATAAGTAAAGTGAAAGTATAGTTACTTATTATTTAAAAGGCATACTACTAGTAAACATGAATGAGTGTCTTTTTTGTAAGGGAAATGGAACAAGCTGAGAAATGGGCTGATAATATTGCCACATTCTTTTGCACTTAGCTTACTATGTTTATTTTCATTACAGAATTCCATACAGTTTCCATTCTCAGACCACGACAACCGTCATGCTTTAAAAAACAGCATCTGTGTCTTTTCTCGCGTGAGTACTGGTGGTGTTGATGGGCGTCTTCAGATCCAGCTTGTTACAACCTGAGCAGAAACACTGTTTCTCATTGTTGGTGTGCTTCAGGATGTAGGACGGAGAAAATACCCTCAGGAACGCAGTGAGCACACATCCCACTTCGACTTTTGCAGTGATGGATCTGACACCGGGAGACACCTCACGGCCTACCAGGCGGATTATAAGGTGAAAACGGGAGTTGAAGCTCCAGCAGGCTTCAGACGTTTCCCTCACAACCACAAGCAGAAGTCTGAAGCAGCAGCTTTGGCCTGTTCAGGGGAGCAGTTTATGTGGTTTGGACGACATGACTGCAGCCACATGGAGAACCTGTATGCATCTGCAGCTACCGCCAATGCTGCACCGCCTAATCCATGAAGAATTGACTGTTCATCTGAGTTGACATTTCCTAATGTGAGCACTGAGCAAAATAAAAGTTGTGCTCACGAAAGTATTTTATTGCAGTTGAGGGAACTGGTGGGGAAAAAAGCAAATTTTCAACAGTGCTCAGTTATTGACAGCAGATGGCAGCATTTCTGCATGGTCTGAAGCGTTCATCAGACAAGCCGTGTGACAAATGTAACCATAAACCAAAATCTCCATGTAAGAGCCACGAAAACATATGACTGAGAGGGAATCTGTGGGAAAACAATTTGGAAAAAACAAGTAATTTGAATCTAATGCATATGATCATAAATACACTAAACACGTGTTCAACAAATATATAGCCCATTCATAATGTTGTAGTGGGAAAAAAATATTTGCAGTCTCTGAAGGGTGATGATATACAGGGTGATCCCCCCCCCCCCCCCCCCCAAAAAAACAACCCATAAAAATTGCAACAAATCTCACTTAAACTTCAGTCTGTGTATGATCATTCCCCAAAGTTTCAGTTACCTTGGTCGCTTTGCAAGAAAGTCATGTTCTTTCAAACTTATGCTCCAAATGGTTTGATTTGTTGACGAAATAGGCAAAATGTGTTTTCCTTCGCTGACCAAGACATGTTGGGGAAGACGATTGGAACAATAGTCAAATTTGCTGGACCTTTGTAGGATTTATTACAATATTTATAGGTTGTGTTTTTTTTTATTGGGGGGGGGGGGGGGGGTCACCTTGTATCTAGAAAACAGCCTAAATGACCAAGCTACAAAAAAAAATGAAACCGACACAGAAGTTCCAAATCTTGTAGTTCCTTGAATGTCCACATGAGGCTGCATGGTTCCAAAAGTGATTCACTCCCTGTTTTCATCCTTGAATCAAAATAAATGACGTTATAAAGTAAGAGTTTGTTTCATCCATGGGGATGGAAGGGACGTAAAAAAGATTACACAGCGAGGGACTGAACAATGAAGACCGCTGCTTGAAGAGAAGCACTTAAGCAAAGAGCATCCCCAACCACCCTCGAGCCACAGCTAATGTTTTCTCAAGAGAATGTCGCGGCAGACAGCTGCTTTCTTTAAACACCCACAAGGGACACTGGGTTTTTTTTTTAATTTGTTTGTTTGTTTTGTTTTTCTCACAGGCTTTCTTTTGGCTGGCGTAATTAGCTGACACACAGCGCTGACCTTGTAAGTTTGTTGGGATTTTTTTTTTTTTTTTTTAATCACTTGTAAGAGGTGAAGTAGATTTTATATGGAGAGAAGAACATGCACATGGAGCCAGAAACCTTTGTCATTTTGTTTTTAGACTCATCATCTCACATAGTAGATCCCTTGGTGCAGTTTCCATGGGGAGCGTTTTGCCATGACCATATCCTTAATAAAACAGAAAAACAGATACACAGATGAAAAGAAAGGTATCCACTCTACTTCAACCCTGTCATTATATGGCAGACTGTGAAACTGCTAGACTTCTTATGTGGTTAGGGACATACCTATATTCTTCTACAACACTTTTTAATGAGGTGTTCCCGATGGAGACAAGATTTTATTAATAAATAACGGTGGATAGAGGAAAAAAAAACCTCCGGCTTCTGTTTGACAGTTGGTTCCGTCTGATCTAGGCTGCTTGTCTGCCACTTCTGTCTCTGCGGGTGCAATTTACAGTCTAGACGTTCCTTTGGACTTGCCACAACCTGAGCAACACCTCGGCACAGAAGCCACCAACACTTCATAATCACACACTCATTAGTCTTGTTAAAATAGTGTTAACGCTGTTAATATAAAAACCCTCAGTCCTATCAATGAGTGATAATGCTAAAGAGAGAAATATGAATAATAACTATAATTACTATTGTTCGGTGCATCCAGAGAGTATTCACAGCACTTCACTTTTTTTCACATTTTATGTTACAGCCTTATTCCAACTCAGCCACATGGGGTGTGCAGCCAGTACATTCTGAGTGCCGGTCCCAAGCCCGGATAAATGAGGAGGGTTGCGTCAGGAAGGGCATCCGGCGTAAAACAAGCCAATCGAACTATGCAGACTCAGAATCGAATTCCCATACCGGATCGGTCGCGGCCCGGGTTAACAACGTCCGCCACCGGTGCTATTGCCCAACAGGGTGCTGGTGGAAATTGGGCTACTGCTGGGCGAAGACGACGAAGAAGAGGAGGAAAACGTTGCCAAGAACAGCGGGAGAAGAAGAAAACTAGAAGGGTGGAAATGAGAGTGGGGACATTGAATGTTGATAGTATGACTGGTAAAGGGAGAGAGCTGGCTGATATGATAGACAGGAGAAAGGTAGACATATTGTGTGTGCAAGAGACCAAGTGGAAGGGAAGTAAGAGCAGGAGCATCGGCGGTGGGTACAAGTTGTTGTACCATGGTGAGGACAGGAAGAGAAATGGTGTTGGGGTCATTTTAAAGGAAGAGTATGTTAAAAGTGTGTTGGAGGTTAATCGAGTGTCTGACAGGGTGATGAGTGTGAAGTTGGAAATTGAAGGGGTGATGATCAAATCAATTTTATTTATATAGCGCCAAATCACAACAAACAGTTGCCCCAAGGCGCTTTATATTGCAAGGCAAAGCCAGACAATAATTACGGAAAAACCCCAACGGTCAAAACGACCCCCTGTGAGCAAGCACTTGGCGACAGTGGGAAGGAAAAACTCCCTTTTAACAGGAAGAAACCTCCAGCAGAACCAGGCTCAGGGAGGGGCAGTCTTCTGCTGGGACTGGTTGGGGCTGAGGGAGATAATCAGGAAAAAGACATGCTGTGGAGGGGAGCAGAGATCAATCACTAATGATTAAATGCAGAGTGGTGCATACAGAGCAAAAAGAGAAAGAAACACACAGTGCATCATGGGAACCCCCCAGCAGTCTAAGTCTATAGCAGCATAACTAAGGGATGGTTCAGGGTCACCTGATCCAGCCCTAACTATAAGCTTTAGCAAAAAGGAAAGTTTTAAGCCTAATCTTAAAAGTAGAGAGGGTGTCTGTCTCCCTGATCCGAATTGGGAGCTGGTTCCAGAGGAGAGGAGCCTGAAAGCTGAAGGCTCTGCCTCCCATTCTACTCTTATAAACCCTAGGAACTACAAGTAAGCCTGCAGTCTGAGAGCGAAGCGCTCTATTGGGGTGATATGGTACTATGAGGTCCCTAAGATAAGATGGGACCTGATTATTCAAAACCTTATAAGTAAGAAGAAGAATTTTAAATTCTATTCTAGAATTAACAGGAAGCCAATGAAGAGAAGCCAATATGGGTGAAATATGCTCTCTCCTTCTAGTCCCTGTCAGTACTCTAGCTGCAGCATTTTGAATTAACTGAAGGCTTTTCAGGGAACTTTTAGGACAACCTGATAATAATGAATTACAGTAGTCCAGCCTAGAGGAAATAAATGCATTAATTAGTTTTTCAGCATCACTCTGAGACAAGACACCTCTAATTTTAGAGATATTGCGCAAATGCAAAAAAGCAGTCCTACATATTTGTTTAATATGCACATTGAATGACATCCTGATCAAAAATGACTCCAAGATTTCTCACAGTATTACTAGAGGTCAGGGTAATGCCATCTAGAGTAGGGATCTGGTTAGACACCATGTTTCTAAGATTTGTGGGGCCAAGTACAATAACTTCAGTTTTATCTGAGTTTAAAAGCAGGAAATTAGAGGTCATCCATGTCTTTATGTCTGTAAGACAATCCTGCAGTTTAGCTAATTGGTGTGTGTCCTCTGGCTTCATGGATAGATAAAGCTGGGTATCCTCTGCGTAACAGTGAAAATTTAAGCAATGCTGTCTAATAATACTGCCTAAGGGAAGCATGTATAAAGTGAATAAAATTGGTCCTAGCACAGAACCTTGTGGAACTTAATAATTAACCTTAGTCTGTGAAGAAGATTCCCCATTTACATGAACAAATTGTAATCTATTAGATAAATATGATTCAAACCACTGCAGCGCAGTGCCTTTAATACCTATGGCATGCTCTAATCTCTGTAATAAAATTTTATGGTCAACAGTATCAAAAGCAGCACTAAGGTCTAACAAAACAAGTACAGAGATGAGTCCACTGTCTGAGGCCATAAGAAGATCATTTGTAACCTTCACTAATGCTGTTTCTGTACTATGATGAATTCTAAACCCTGACTGAAACTCTTCAAATAGACCATTCCTCTGCAGATGATCAGTTAGCTGTTTTACAACTACCCTTTCAAGAACTTTTGAGAGAAAAGGAAGGTTGGAGATTGGCCTATAATTAGCCAAGATAGCTGGGTCAAGTGATGGCTTTTTAAGTAATGGTTTAATTACTGCCACCTTAAAAGCCTGTGGTACATAGCCAACTAATAAAGATAGATTGATCATATTTAAGACCGAAGCATTAATTAATGGTAGGGCTTCCTTGAGCAGCCTGGTAGGAATGGGGTCTAATAGACATGTTGATGGTTTGGAAGAAGTAACTAATGAAAATAACTCAGACAGAACAATCGGAGAGAAAGAGTCTAACCAAATACTGGCATCACTGAAAGCAGCCAAAGAGAATGATATGTCTTTGGTATGGTTATGAGTAATTTTTTCTCTAATAGTTAAAATTTTATTAGCAAAGAAAGTCATGAAGTCATTACTAGTTAAAGTTAAAGGAATACTCGGCTCAATAGAGCTCTGACTCTTTGTCAGCTTGGCTACAGTGCTGAAAAGAAACCTGGGGTTGTTATTATTTTCTTCTATTAGTGATGAGTAGTAAGATGTCCTAGCTTTACGGAGGGCTTTTTTTTATAGAGCAACAGACTCTTTTTCCAGGCTAAGTGAAGATTTTCTAAATTAGTGAGACGCCATTTCCTCTGCTTTAAGCTGCAAGTTTGTGAGTTATACCACGGAGTCAGGCACTTCTGATTTAAGGCTCTCTTTTTCAGAGGAGCTACAGCATCCAAAGTTGTCCTCAAAGAGGATATAAAACTATTGACGAGATAATCTATCTCACTCACAGAGTTTAGGTAGCTACTCTGCCCTGTGTTGGTATATGGCATTGGAGAACATAAAGAAGGAATCATATCCTTAAACTTAGTTACAGCGCTTTCTGAAAGACTTCTACTGTAATGAAACTTATTCCCCACTGCTGGGTAGTCCATCAGAGTAAATGTAAATGTTATTAAGAAATGATCAGACAGAAGGGAGTTTTCAGGGAACACTCTTAAGTCTTCAATTTCCATACCATAAGTCAGAACAAGATCTAAGGTATGATTAAAGTGGTGGGTGGACCCATTTACATTTTGAGCAAAGCCAATCGAGTGTAACAATAGATTAAATGCAGTGTTGAGGCTGTCATTCTCAGCATCTGTGTGGATGTTAAAATCGCCCACTATAATTATCGTATCTGAGCTAAGCACTAAGTCAGACAAAAGGTCCGAAAATTCACAGAGAAACTCACAGTAACGACCAGGTGGACGATAGATAACAACAAGTAAAACTGGTTTTTGGGACTTCCAATTTGGATGGACAACACTAAGAGTCAAGCTTTCAAATGAATTAAAGCTCTGTCTGGGTTTTTGATTAATTAATAAGCTGGAGTGAAAGATTGCTGCTAATCCTCTGCCTCGGCCCGTGCTACGAGCGTTCTGACAGTTAGTGTGACTCGGGGGTGTTGACTCATTTAAACTAACATATTCATCCTGCTGTAACCAGGTTTCTGTAAGGCAGAATAAATCAATATATTGATCAATTATTATATCATTTACTAACAGGGATTTAGAAGAGAGAGATCTGATGTTTAATAGACCACATGTAACTGTTTTAGTCTGTGGTGGAGTTGAAGGTGCTATATTATTTTTTCTTTTTGAATTTTTATGCTTAAATGGATTTTTGCTGGTTATTGGTGGTCTGGGAGCAGGCACCGTCTCTACGGGGATGGGGTAATGAGGGGATGGCAGGGGGAGAGAAGCTGCAGAGAAGACTACAACTCTGCTTCCTGGTCCCAACCCTGGATAGTCACGGTTTGGAGGATTTAAGAAAATTGGCCAGATTTCTAGAAATGAGAGCTGCTCCATCCAAATTGGGATGGATGCCGTCTCTCCTAACAAGACCAGGTTTTCCCCAGAAGCTTTGCCAATTATCTATGAAGCCCACCTCATTTTTTGGACACCACTCAGACAGCCAGCAATTCAGGGAGAACATGCGGCTAAACATGTCACTCCTGGTCCGATTGGGGAGGGGCCCAGAGAAAACTACAGAGTCCGACATTGTTTTTGCAAAGTTACACACCGATTCAATGTTAATTTTAGTGACCTCCGATTGGCGTAACCGGGTGTCATTACTGTCGACGTGAATTACAATCTTACCAAATTTACGCTTAGCCTTAGCCAGCAGTTTCAAATTTCCTTCAATGTCGCCTGCTCTGGCCCCCGGAAGACAATTGACTATGGTTGCTGGTGTCGCTAACTTCACCTTTCTCAAAACAGAGTCGCCAATAACCAGAGTTTGTTCCTCGGCGGGTGTGTCGCAGAGTGAAGAAAAACGGTTAGAAATGTGAACTGGTTGGCGGTGTACACGGGGCTTCTGTTTAGAACTACGCTTCCTCCTCACAGTCACCCAGTCGGCCTGCTTTCCCGGCTGCTCGGGATCTGCCGGAGGGGAACTAACGGCGGCTAAGCTACCTTGGTCCGCACCGACTACAGGGGCCTGGCTAGCTGTAGGATTTTCCAAGGTGCGGAGCCGAGTCTCCAATTCGCCCAGCCTGGCCTCCAAAGCTACGAATAAGCTACACTTATTACAAGTACCATTACTGCTAAAGGAGGCCGAGGAATAACTAAACATTTCACACCCAGAGCAGAGAGGTGCGGGAGAGACAGGAGAAGCCACCATGCTAAACCGGCTAAGAGCTAGTAGCTGCGCTAAGCTAGCGGATTCCTAAAAACACACAAAGTGAATAATGTGTAAATAATTTAGAGGTGATTCAGCAGAGGGAGTGCTTTAGTTAAGGCGCGTGAAAATTACACTGTGAAACAAATCGTTATCTAGGTAACTAGATCAATCTAACTGCGCACATTAAACAGCTAACAGATACAGCAAAACACCGCTGTGCTTCGGAACAGGAAGTGATACAATACCGCAGTGAGAGCTAACCACCAGTGGAGGCCAATGAATATCAATAGAATTGTTGACCAATAGGATTGTGTGAAATTTAGCGAGCAGGTGAGAGAAGCACTGGTTGGAGGGGAAGCAATTTTGGACAACTGGAAAAGTACTGCAGATGTGGTGAGGGAGACAGCTAGGACAGTACTGGGTATGACATCTGGACAGTGAAAGGAAGACAAGGAGACTTGGTGGTGGAATGAAGAGGTCCAGGAAAGCATAAGGAGAAAGAGGTTGGCGAAAAGGTTTTGGGATAGTCGGAGAGATGAAGAAAGTAGACAGGAGTATTGCAGTAAATGGTGTCAAATTATGGAACAATCTTAATAAAGAAATTAAAGAATTAAGGTCGCTTAAATTATTTAAAAAACATATTAAATTAGATGTATTAAGTAAGTATGAAACTATGAAGTAAGTCAGTGGGCTGCAAGAAAGTCAAAAAAAAAAAAAAGTAAACTGTTAATAATGTTTGGAGTGTCTTAAGTTTAAATGTAACCTGTCAGTGATGTAATCTATTAATTAATGGTCATAATTATGAAATGGGTCAGTGGTATGTGACAAGTTAAAGAAATGCAATCTGTTAAATAATGTTGACTATGATGCTGTATATTGAAAGATTGTATTGTTAAAAGGGGCAGAAATCATAAGACTTGTTCTTCTTTCTGCTCCTTTTCATTCTGGTATTGTGGTGCTTTTGTTTTTTGCTTTTCTGTTTTTCTTTTAAATGAATGAAATAAATATTAAAGAAAGAAAGAAAGAAAGAGTACAAGGAGATGTGGCGTAAGGCAAAAAGAGAAGTGGCAAAAGCAAAGGAAAAGGCATATTGCGAGCTGTACAAGAAGTTGAATAGTAAGGAAGGAGAAAAGGACTTGTACTGATTGGCCAGACAAAGGGACAGAGCTGGAAAGAATGTGCAGCAAGTTAGGGTGGTAAAAGATGCACATGGTAATGTGCTGACAAGTGAGGAGTGTGTGCTGAGAAGGTGGAGGGAATATTTTGAAGAGTTGATGAATAAAGAAAATGAGCGAGAGAAAAGGCTGGATGATGTGGCGAGAGTAAATCAGGAAGTACAAGAGATTAGCAAGGAAGAAGTGAGGGCTGCTATGAAGAGGATGAAGAGTGGAAAGGCAGTTGGTCCAGATGACATTCCAGTGGAGGCATGGAAATGTCTAGGAGAGATGGCAGTAGAGTTTCTAACCAGATTGTTTAATAAATCTTGGAAAGTGAGAGGATGCCTGAGGAGTGGAGACAAAGTGTGCTGGTTCCTATTTTCAAGAACAAGGGTGATGTGCAGAGCTGCAGTAACTACAGAGGCATAAAGCTGATCAGCCACAGCATGAAGTTATGGGAAAGAGTAGTAGAAGCTAGGCTTAGAAAACAGGTGAAGATCTGTGAGCAGCAATATGGTTTCATGCAGAGAAAGAGCACTACAGATGCAATGTTTGCTCTGAGAATACTGTTGGAAAAGTACAGAGAAGGACAGAAAGAGTTACATTGTGTGTTTGTGGACTTAGAAAAAGTTTATGATAGGGTGCCAAGAGAAGAGTTGTGGCATTGTATGAGGAAGTCTGGAGTGGCAGAGAAGTATGTTAGGGTAGTGCAGGACATGTACAAGAATAGTGTGACAGCGGTGAGATGCGCAGTCGGAATGACAGACTCATTCAAGGTGGAGGTCGGATTACACCAAGGATTAGCTCTGAGTCCTTTCTTGTTTGCAGTGGTGATGGACAGGTTGACGGATGAGATCAGACAGGAGTCCCCATGGACTATGATGTTTGCAGATGACATTGTGATCTGTAGTGAGAGTAGAGAGCAAGTTGAGTCTAGTCTGGAGAAGTGGAGATAAGCTTTGGAGAGAAGGGGAATGAAAGTCAGTAGAAGCAAGACTGAGTACATGTGTGTGAATGAGAGGGAGCCCAGTGGAATAGTGCAGTTACAAGGAGTAGAAGTGGTGAAAGTAGATGAGTTTAAATATTTGGGGTCAAATGTTCAAAGTAATGGACAGTGTGGTAAAGGGGTGAAGAAGAGAGTGCAGGCAGGGTGGAGTGGGTGGAGAAAGGTGGCAGGAGTGATTTGTGGCCGAAGAATATCAGCAAGCATGAAGGGGAAAGTTTACAAAACAGCAGTGAGACCAGCTATGTTGTATGGTTTAGAGACAGTGGCACTAACAAAAAGACAGGAGGCAGAGCTGGAGGTGGCAGAGCTGAAGATGTTGAGATTCTCTTTGGGAGTGACAAGAATGGACAAGATTAGGAATGAACATATCAGAGGGACAGCTCAGGTGGGACAGTTTGGAGACAAAGTCAGAGAGGCGAGATTGAGATGGTTTGGACATGTGCAGAGGAGGGACCCAGGGTATATAGGGAGAAGGATGCTGAGGATGGAGCCACCAGGCAGGAGGAGAAGAGGGAGACAAAGAGGAGGTTCATGGATGTGCTGAGAGAGGACATGCAGGTGGTTGGTGTGACAGAGGAAGATACAGAGGACAGGGTGAGATGGAAACGATTGATCTGCTGTGGCGACCCCTAACGGGAACAGCCGAAAGACAAAGAAGAAGAAGAAGATGTTACAGCCTTATTCCAAAATGGATGAAATTATTTTTTTTCCTTCAAACTTCTACACACAAAAACCCATAATGACAATGTGAAAAAAGTTGTTTCGAGATTTTTGCACATTTGTTAAAAAAAAAAAAAAATCACGTACGTAAGTATTCACAGCCTTTGCCATGAAGTTCAAAAATTGAGTGCATAATGTTTCCACGCATCATCCTTGAGATGTTTCTACTGCTAAATAGGAGTTTACCTGGGGTAAATTCTGTTGATTGGACATGATTGGAGAGGATTTTCCTTGGTGGAGTTAGATGATGCCGTGATTATTTAATAGTGGAGCAACATAATTTGTAGTAAATATGCAAATACACTTTTTAAAGTAACGTTTGACTTTAGTTATAGCTAAAACGTACTTAAACTTGCTATAGTGAGTTCACTATAGTAACTGTTTAAAAATCGCAACTCACCTTTCTGACAGAACACCAATGTAAATTTGGAAAATTTGGGAAAACGTACAGGCAGAACAGTATAAAACTAAATCAAAAGTGATGCAGAGTGCACGCAAACATGACACCCACACGTGTGTGGACTTATGGAGAAAATGTTAGATGGGCTTTAATCAGCTTCGCAAACAATAGTTATCTGATGTAATATCCATAAAATTAACCATTTTGGTATATATTGGCATGAGGTTGGAAATTTGATTTTAACCTCTGACTTTGGCTGATCCTAACTAATATCAACATTGTCCCATCTATAGGCTGAATTTGATCAAGATCAGACCTTGCTAACCTACACACATACATAGTTATATACATGCTAAAGTGATCAAGCTTCTGATGGTGTCTGTAAATACACAGCTAGCAAAACGGTCAGGATAGTCTGTCAGGATTTGTGAATATTAGATGGTCATCCACCAGTTTTCAATTTCACTTGGTTCTGAATCCTGGATGGAGTTGTTTGAAAGGGCAACAATCTATTTTTAATCATTCTAGCATACCAAAACAAGTAGAATTATTGGGGAAGAAGCATGTTTATGTCTCTTGAATAGTGTGGACTTGTTCAATTCATCCCAGTGGAGTGCACAAACACCATTTCATGGGTAACTGAAGGCACTATGGGACCACAGAATGGTTTGTTCGTGCATTTATTCTGTTGCCAGTTTGAATGAATCCCTAACTATCCCAAACTGGATTTTTGTTACAATCAAACTGAAAATATGGATTTTTAATCATTAATGTCAGGTTTTTGGTGGGGTTGCAGTGGTGATGCTGAAATTCTTGTGGGGGCTGCAACCCCATTGAGTCCCTCCTTAGAGCCGCCTGTGTTTGTTAACCTAGATGAGCTCGCTGTAAGAGGCTGTGTGGCTCCTTTTGTCAGTTTCTTCAAACTGCACTTTGGTTTAATTAAATGTCTCTACATAATATATGCCAACTTTTGATCATTTGATAATATTGTGCTGTTTTAATAGTTTAACACTTTTTTAGTTTGACAGTCCTATACTGCAACAATGCTTTTCAGTAAAATTCAGCATGAGATATGTGCACATACACAAAGAGCCCATAATCTCATTTCCAACTCATGATGCAGAGGCAAGATCACAAGTACATGTAAAAACGAGTTGCTTGCTGGAATATCAAACCTTTTTCCAAGGACAAAAGCCACATCTCAGTAAACAAGCATTCACACACCAAAGCCTTCACATCATCTCATGAATATTAAATCACACATTTTGAATTCTACCTCTTTGGTGTTTGGAGGCCCAGTCTGGATTCTTACCATTTGCTGTGATTTATTCACAGGTGCGTGGCTCTGTTTGATGTGTAGAGTTGAGAGGTTTTGCACCTGTTAGATTGAGGGGGGGGAAGCTTTGAAAACAAGAGGAGGATTTATCACATAGTCAAAATAACAGCAACAGAAGGAAAATTTGTGTTACTGTGGCACAATGTGTGTGTGTTCTCTTTTCAGAAAGGCAGCTGTATTCGTTCTGATATACTCCGCTGTACACACGGAATCACAGTTTTTGGAACAAAAATGACTTTTTTTTCTGTGTGTGTGTGTGTGTGTGTGTGTGTGTGTGTGTGTGTGTGTGTGTGTGTGTGTGTGTGTGTGTGTGTGTGTGTGTGCGTGTGCATTCTGGCAAGTGCTCCGAGCTTTTCCAGAAAACCATTTCTCTGTTACTTATTTATTAAAAACATGACTTAAGAAGAAAGTCGCCATGAAACCGTTGCTCATTAATCACATATAGTATCTTATTGGATTTTTGTTTGTTTGTGCATTTATTCTGTTGCCAGTTTGAATGAATCCCTACCTATCCCAAACTGGATTTTTTTTTTCTTATTACCTTTTCAAAAATGTGCTAACATTGTCAAATAAAACATCTGTTCAGCAGGTAAAGGTAGTGCTTCAACTAGTACAACTATTTTCACTGGAAAGACTTCATGACTTAATGGTGTCCTGTGCAGAGACTGAAGCAAGACTCCCTCTGTGCTCTGAGCTTTTCTGCCCCATGTTTATATTTTGTACATGCAGGTATGGTGCATGAGATTTCTCTATACTTTGTAGACAGGTTTCTATTACCCTCCATATTACACAATTTGATGTAGAAAATTAAAAAAATATGCTTTTAATGGAAATGTATGCATTTTGTGAAAAAACCTCAAAAATCGCAAAAAAAAACCACATACATACATGAGGTGGTTTTACAGGCAATTTGAAAAAGTCATGTTTTGCAAAACATTTGCAAAACTGCAATAAAAACACTTTTTCCATGACTAAAGGTCACATGATGTACAAAAAGAGCCACATGACAGATGGACAGCTTGTTAAACCTTATGAGATAACATTACCAGCAATATTGAATTTTAAAAATGAATATTGCAATATTTAGTGGGCCTTACACTTCCGCCACCACCATGACTATTCAAGTTACAGTTCTGGAATGACTGGAATTCTCGCTGAAATGACAGTTATTGCAAAAGGAGAAAGCCCAGCAGTCACATGCCATTGCTCATTGAAAATTTTACAAGTGTTTTGGTGTCATTTTGAAAATTTCTTTCAACTTTTGTACAAATCTGTAACAGAAACCCAGCTTGTGGCATGTCATAGAGGTTATGCTGTTGCATCATGCTATCTTGGAGGTAGTTGGGTAGGGATGGGTATCCAGAACCGGTTCCTTTCGGGTATCGTTAAGAAATGATTCGATCCACCGACATCAATAAGCTTTGTGCTTAACGATTCTGTTATCGGTCCTTCAGAGTGGCCGTTGCTTTGGGGGTGTTTGTCAGGAAAATGATCATTTCTCTACATTGATTACAGACCCTGCAGCGGGTCCGTGATCAACTTTTCTGCAGCGCGGCTTTGCTCTGAACCTTGAACCAATCGAAGCAGTGGTTCGCAGATTAAAGCAATGCTTCGATCTGTTGCTTCGTTTATACTTTCTTTCGCTTAGTTTTCCCCCGCTAAAACCCTAAAGAGCATACGCCTGTGAGTATTATTTACCTTTTCTATGTTAAACCGACCTGTTATGGTCTTCTGAAACAGTTGATAGATGTATTTTATAACTTAAAAATGGGAGCGATGCTAACGCGTTAGCATGTCTATGGCATTTTCAATGTTAAACTTAGCATTAAGCATTTATTTTTGTTTATATATTAATAATCTAATGATTATTACAGTATATACAATTTTAGAGAAAGAGACAAAAAGAACCCGAATAGAAACACAACAGAAAATATATAATAGCAACTAACAATGAACATAAATAAATAAATAAATACATACATACAGAAATAAATGTGTTTCCAGTGACTCTTACACCTCCATTTCATCCCTGTCTTATTTAAGTTTAATGACAGTTTGTTTCGGTCAAACCATATTTTCAATGTGTTAATTTCTTCAGTGATTTCCTCCAGAACTATCTGCCAAACTAGAAAACTGCTACATCCTATAAGAGCAGAATACTACTGGAATGAATTTGAATAAGGAAAGTTTTTTTTTTTTTTTTTCTCACTAAATGGATGCTGCACTCACTCCAGTTTATCATCTGGAACAGCCCCAGATTACATTTCAGAGCTTCTAAAATTCAAACATTTTCGTGCAGGTGGTGTTGGGGGGTAATTTTGGGTTTCAGCTTTTTTGTTTTTCACCACTTTCATCCCTGAATATGTAAATCGTGAGTCACGTTTGTGCGGATTAATGTTACTAACTGGGACTCCTGTCTTGTTGCAAGAAAGAAATGAGAATCGTCCTCTGTTCTGTTCACACAGCTCCAAACGCTGCGCGGCTCTCTGACGAATCCAGTCTGAATTAATAACTTCAAAGCGAAACACCGTTTTGTTTATTGTTATTTATGTCCAGAGATCAAGGATACAGTGACCAATTTCATATCTATTTACTTTAAGACTCAATGAAATACATAGAAAGCCTGTAAAGCCTACTTTTAGTACAAAATTCACAAGAAGTATCGATAAGGGAATCGATAGGGAATCGGATCGATAAGCAGAATCGATAATGGCATCGATATCGATAAAATCTTATCAATACCCATCCCTATAGTTGGGGCAGTTGTCCACATGACTTTTGCAAATATAGACTGTTTTAAAACCCAGAGACAAACAACACCAGCTATACCTATAATCAGTACCCTCAAAACAATTGCTCATTGGATGAACTCAATTCAATTATGTGCAGGATTTCAATCTAATAAATATATGTAGCCCCAACTAAACAAAAAGCGCATGCACACAAGATAATTTAATTTTGTTTGGACTACATATATTTATTAGATGGAAATCCAATCCAATGAGTCACTTTTTTGAGTGTACCTGCTGCTGTCTGCGTTTGAAAGTGACCCCGTCAGGGGAACAGGCCCAGTGACAGCGTGCAGAATGCTGGATGACCCCTGCCTGTGGTGCTAATGCCTGTGTGGACTTCTCGTCTTCTTTCATTTTTTTTTTTAAATTTCAAATTCAATTTCTTTTCATTTATATAGCGCCAAATCACAACAACGTTGCCTCAAGGTGCTTCACACATGTAAGGTCTAACCCAGTGATTCTCAACCGGGGTGCCGATCGTCAGGGGTGCCGTGGGTATTTTTCATATTCGCGATTATTTTTCATATTCGCGATTACCGTGAATTATTTATTTTATCCACAAAGCATAAAACGACTCAGAATCTGACGTCATTGTGCTGCAGCCTCGCTCTCGTCTTAAGGCGGGACAATAACAAGGAGGCTGACGGCCGATTAAAATAGTGCCGTCTCCTTCAAAAGCCGTCTAAAATGCGGAGCTGTCGGTGTGTGTGTCTGTGCCTGTGTGTGCACGCACGCGGAGTTAACAGGCTGCAGACTGTGAGGGAGGGGGTGGGTGAGGGAGGGGAGGGGGTGAGTGAGGGAGGGGAGGGGCTGGGTGAGGGAGATTCCTGAATGCAGGCGCGACACGTTCAGTGCGCAGCGAGCGCGGAGCAGAGAGAGGATTTTAAATGGAGTGAACATGTTAACAAAACGAAAACGTGAAGCTTTTACTTCTCTCTGAACTTTCTCTAAAGGTGTGATTCTGCCGTTACCGTCCTGTTCACACCATGTGCGCGTCGTATGCTGAATTTATGAGATCATGAGATGAAATAAACAGTCAAATATCTTTAAAAACATATTTAAAAAATGAGAATATATGAATGAACTGAGATACACACACACACAAAAAAAAATGTTCAGACGCACAGATCACAAAAAGCAGGTGAGAAGTCTGAACTTTAACAGCTGTTATTTTCCAAAGGTATTTATTTGTTCAGTCTTGAGCTTAATGTAGTGTTTAAGCACAAAACGTGACTGATGAGGAGAAACAATTTCAGAAATGCAACAGAAACAACCACAAATCAGAAAAAGTTGGGACTGTATGTAAAATGAAGATAAAAATAAAAATGTTGCACCATTCCCAGTTTCTCCACTCACAGAAGCCAAACGTTCTTCCAGAGTTGTGTAATTATACTACAATAGTAGAATATAAAGAAGGGGAAAAAAAGAAAAAAAAAAATAGACAATATATTCGTCAATCGCAATTATTTGTCTGACAATTAATCGTCTCCAGAAATTCCTAATCGTGACAGCCCTACTTGAGATCAGAGCGCAAAATGCTTGAGGATTTTCGAAATGCGATGTTTTCTGTATCGATTTTCTATTGCGATAATTGGGTTTTGCGCAAAACCAGAGGTAATAGCATTATAATATTATTTTAGTTGGTGGTGTACCGCAGGATTTTGTAAATACAAAAAGGGCGCCGCGACTCAAAAAAGGTTGAGAAACACTGGTCTAACCTTACCAACCCCTCTTTATATTATTTTTTAATATTATTTTATATATTGTCACCTTCATAAAATAATGGCCTACGTCATTCTGTGACATAAATGTTTGTTTGTTTGTTTGTTTGCCTAACTTAGCTCCTCATGATGCTGGCCACCTCTGGTAAAATCACCAACGTCCTCTGTTGAACGGATCAAGTGATTTTAACCCTGTAGAATAATGACCTAGAATATGACATATAATTTGTTCAGTTGGTTCTGTTTTCTGAAAAAACTTGAAAATATGGCTTAGGCCATTATTTTAAGAGGGTGGCGATACTTTATATTATTATGTTGTTTGATTTCTTGTTTTGTGGTTTGTTTGTTTTTTTCAGCTTTATAAAACTTTGCAAAACCTTGTAATGCTGAGAATGGCCTAAGCAGTGGGTCACCCCTTTGAGTCTGGTCTGCTTGAGGTTTCTTCCTCAGTATCATCAGGGGGAGTTTTTTCTTACCACTGTCACCTGTGTGCTTATTCTAAAGGTTGGTAAGGTTAGAACTTACTTGTGTGCAGCGCCTTGAGGCAGCTTTGTTGTGGCTTGGCGCTGTATAAACTAAATAAATAAAATCAAATAAATTAAATATTCAGTACGGGCAGTCATTAGCTGTAATCAAAAGAGATGTCAAGCCATCTCTAGCTAGCTAGCAAGCACATTAGCTCACTGACAAGTCATAGCCACAGTATTTACTCTAAACCTTTCCCTATAGTTGTTAAACATTCAGCAATTTGAACACCATCAGGGCAGCGCGTATATGATAGCGTAGTATTCTGTCATTGGCTGTACTTTACTTCGTTGGCAGCGACTCTTTTCCCTTCAGGTAGCATTTGGTTTGTGTCCACTGTTGTTTCAGTAACGGTCAGAAATCCTCCAGACAGAGTCTGAGTTCTGGTGATAAAGGTGTCTCACTATCTAATTTCTACAGAAGACAAGATAATATCCTGAGAACATTCCCATCACTAGAGGAGTTTGCACAGCGGCGATAAGCGCTCCCCTGCTAAACCTTTGCTCAAATCTCTGCGGGTGTGTGTGTGTGTGTGTGTTTTGCACTGTACATAAACGGCCTCTGCTGCAGCAGTTTTAGTGGTTGTTAGCTTCAGTCTAGTCCAAGCGTGAATCCCATATAGTGCATGTGAAAGGTCTTCTGGCCTCACATCAGCACGTTGAGTTGCAAAATATTGATAAAAACAATAATCGTCAGAAAATCACATTCCTCCATGTATCCTTCAAACCTCTGACACATTTTGCATGCTAATTTGCGTGGAAGTGGTGAGTGTAATTACATTAGTTTGAAATGCAGACCTACAAGCTGCACTGCGCTCAATTATCCCACCCCAAGAGAGAACCAAAAAATAGTTCATTGAGCGCAGATGAATTCATCATGCATGGTTTATGTGAAGAAAATTGTGTTCCACGCTGTTGCTTTGCTTTTGTGTGGAAGAGGATTCAGGCCACAAAAAATATATGTATATAATAATAATAACAATAATAAAAATAGAGTTCTGAGGCCCAGACAAAAGTGCCAGTATGTAGGATTTGATACCATCTAGTGGTGAGGCTGCAGACTGCATTATGCCATCATTATCACAACTTTGTTTTTGCTTCTTTGTTGACAGGGATTCATTGTTGTGTGGGCCGCTGAAGAGGAGGTACTGCTGGCCCACCACCACCAGAGGGCACCCTGCCTGGAGTGCGGGCTCCAGGCACCAGAGGGCGCTGCCACCTTACAGGAGCAGCTGGGGTGACAGCTGTCACCTACGACAGCTGTCACCAATCATCTGATCCGCATCGGTATATCAGCAAGACGTCATCTCCACCTCTTTGCCGAGATATCGCTCTACCGAGGAGGTAACGTACTCAGCCAATTGTGTTGTCTTCTTGAACATAATACCTTGTTGCTTTTGCGCAGATAGTGAGTGGAACAGCAGGAGACTGTATTGGACCTTTTTGATAAGTACACACATTCCTGCACTAACCAGTGTTTTCCTGACGAGAGGTGGAGGTGGTTTTTCCACCATACGTGTTGCTGGGTGCAGGCGCACCCACATCTGACTGTTTTTGTTCCTCGCCAGCAGTACCAGATCCGACAAGCGGAGGCAGTGGCCACCTGGGTGTTCGGGACTTGGCGGCTCCAGTATTCCCGGGGTTCGGTGGCGGAGGAAATCGTGTGGTTCCGGTTCTGCTTTGGACAGACGTCTTCTATCTTCGAGCCTGCCCACATGACACCTTTTGTGATTTGACTTTATTGTCTATTCTTGTAATCTGTCGTGTTTGTTGTGCTTATTTCACAACAGTAAAAGTGCTATTTGACTTCCTCCATTGTCCGTTCATTTGCGCCCCCTGTTGTGGGTCCGTGTTCCTACACTTTCACAACAGGATATCTCGGCCAACGTCATGGATCCCGAGGGGCGTCAACCGGCTGTTGAACGGCCAATGGAAGAACAGGGCGCACAGGCGTCCACAGGAGGAATGATCGGTGAGTTGCAGCGAATCCTCACCGCCTTCACGGCTCGGTTGGATCTAATGACCGAGCAGAACGTCCTCCTTAACCGCAGGGTGGAGGCTCTCGCCGCGCAGGTGGAAGCGCGCCCTCAGGGCGCTGCTGCGGCTCTCCCTCCTGTCAACCCTGTGCGTAACAGTGACGTTCCACAGGTCGTTCAACGACCCCTCCCACCTTCCCCGGAAGCATACATAAGCCCTCCAGAGCCGTACGGGGGTTGTGTGGAGACCTGCGCGGACTTTCTTATGCAGTGTTCGCTCATCTTCGCACAACGCCCCGTCATGTACGCAACTGATGCTAGCAAAATAGCTTATGTGATAAATCTGCTTCGCGGTGAGGCACGCGCTTGGGCTACAGCGCTCTGGGAGCAAAATTCACGGCTCCTTCAGACATATGATGGGTTTGTGAGGGAGTTCAGAACAGTGTTCGATCACCCAAATAGAGGAGAGACCGCTTCAGCCGTGCTGCTGTCAATGAGACAGGGGCGCCGGCGCGCAGCTGCTTATGCAGTCGACTTCCGCATCGCGGCTGCGAGTTCCGGCTGGAATAGCACTGCCCTCCGCGCCGCCTTCGTAAACGGACTGTCGTTGGTCCTGAAGGAGCACCTGGTGGCTAAGGACGAACCGCGGGATTTAGATGGGCTTATTGATCTCGTTATACGGTTAGACAATCGGTTAGAAGAACGTCGTCGGGAACGAGACGAAGGGCGTGGCCGGGCACGCGCCGTCCCTCTCCCTTCCAGCTCCGACCGAGCTCCGCCCTCCCCACGCTCCACGGCCTCTACGCTCCGTGTGGTTACAGCTCCCCCTGCTGATGAAGCTATGGACACGAGCAGGGCCACATTTAGACCACCGGATAGACAGAGGAGGCTGGTCCGCGGAGCGTGCTTTGTTTGTGGCTCGATAGAGCATCAGGTGAGGGACTGCCCCGAGCGGTTAAACACCAACGCCCGCCCCTAGAGACTGGGCTAGGGGTGGGTCAAGACATTCACGTGGGACACACCCATATTGCCACACGACTCCCAGTTACAATCCTTTATGAGGATTTAACCCTTCAGGCCCCAGCACTGGTGGACACAGGCTCTGAAGGGAATTTGCTAGACAGCAAATGGGCCAGGGAGGCAGGGCTCCCTCTGGTGGCACTTACTTCACCTGTGCAAGTACGGGCACTAGATGGCTCCCTACTCCCTTTGATCACACATAAGACACCTCCAGTAACTCTGGTGGTGTCAGGGAACCACCGGGAGGAGATCGAGTTTTTTGTGACTCCTGCCACCTCCCGTGTGATTCTCGGGTTCCCCTGGATGTTAAAACACAATCCCCGGATCGATTGGCCGTCCGGGGTAGTGGTTCAGTGGAGCGAGACCTGCCATCGGGTATGTTTAGGTTCCTCGGTTCCTCCTTCCTCGGGTTGATCCGGAATTCCACCTCCCCGATGGGTGCAGGTTTCTTTTTTGTGGGGAAAAAGGATGGCGGACTACGTCCACGCATTGATTACAGGGGGCTGAACGAAATCACGGTTTGTAACCGATACCCATTGCCCTTGTTGGATTCAGTGTTCACGCCCCTGCATGGAGCCTGAATGTTCACTAAGCTAGATCTTAGAAATGCGTATCACCTGGTTCGGATCCGGAAGGGAGACGAGTGGAAGATGGCATTTAACACCCCCTTAGGTCACTTTGAGTACCTGGTCATGCCGTTCGGTCTTACAAACGCCCCCGCGACGTTCCAAGCGTTGGTTAATGATGTCTTGCGGGATTTCCTGCACCGATTCGTCTTTGTATATCTGGACGATATACTCATCTTTTCTCCGGATCCTGAGACCCATGTCCGGCATGTACGTCAGGTCCTGCAGCGGTTGTTAGAGAACCGGCTGTTTGTGAAGGGCGAGAAGTGCGAGTTCCACCGCACTTCTTTGTCCTTCCTGGGGTTTATCATCTCCCCTAACTCCGTCGCTCCTGATCCGGCCAAGGTCGCGGCGGTGAGAGACTGGCCCCAACCTACCAGCCGTAGGAAACTGCAACAGTTCCTCGGCTTTGCAAATTTCTACAGGAGGTTCATTAAGGGCTACAGTCAGGTAGTTAGCCCCCTGACAGCCCTGACCTCACCAAAAGTCCCCTTCACCTGGTCGGATCGTTGCGATGCCGCGTTCAAGGAGTTGAAACGGCGCTTCTCGTCTGCACCCGTTCTGGTGCAGCCCGATCCTAGTCGCCAGTTTGTGGTTGAAGTGGACGCCTCGGACTCAGGGATAGGAGCTGTGCTTTCCCAGAGCAAAGAGACCGACAAGGTCCTTCACCCGTGTGCCTATTTTTCCCGCAGGTTGACCCCGGCCGAACGGAACTATGATGTCGGCAATCGAGAACTCCTTGCGGTGAAAGAGGCTCTTGAAGAGTGGAGACATCTGTTGGAGGGAACGTCCGTGCCATTCACGGTTTTCACTGACCACCGGAACCTGGAGTATATCAGGACCGCCAAGCGGCTGAACCCCAGGCAAGCCCGCTGGTCACTGTTCTTCGGCCGTTTTGACTTCCGGATCACCTACCGTCCCGGGACCAAAAACCAGAGATCGGATGCCTTGTCCCGGGTACATGAAGATGAAGTCAAAATGGAGTTGTCGGATCCACTGGAACCCATCATCCCGGAGTCCGCTATCGTGGCCACCCTCACCTGGGACGTAGAGAGAACCGTCCGGGAGGCCCTGGCACGAAGCCCGGACCCCGGGAACAGGGCCGAAGAACAGACTTTACGTCCCACCAGAGGCTAGGGCTGCAGTCCTGGACTTCTATCACGGCTCCAAGTTCTCCTGTCATCCGGGGGTGCGAAGAACCGTGGCAGTCGTCCGGCAGCGCTTCTGGTGGGCGTCCCTAGAGGCCGACGTCCGGGATTATATCCAGGCCTGCACCACCTGCGCCAGGGGCAAGGCTGATCATCGCAGGGCATCGGGACTGCTCCAGCCGCTGCCCGTGCCTCATCGCCCCTGGTCCCACATCGGCCTGGATTTTGTCACGGGCCTCCCGCCGTCCCAGGGCAACACCACCATCCTCACGATAGTGGACCGATTCTCCAAGGCGGCCCACTTCGTGGCCCTCCCGAAGCTCCCGACTGCCCAGGACACAGCGGACCTCCTGGTCCACCACGTCGTCCGGCTGCATGGGATTCCAACAGACATCGTCTCCGATCGCGGTCCCCAGTTCTCCTCGCAAGTCTGGAGGAGTTTCTGCTGGGAACTGGGGGCCACGGTGAGTCTCTCATCCGGGTATCATCCCCAGACCAACGGGCAAGCAGAACGGGCCAATCAGGAGGTGGAACAGGCCCTGCGTTGCGTGACGGCCGCGCACCCGGCGGCCTGGAGTACCCATTTGGCCAGGATCGAGTATGCCCATAACAGCCAGGTGTCGTCA
The DNA here is from genome assembly GCF_902500255.1 of Thalassophryne amazonica. Lineage (NCBI taxonomy): Eukaryota > Metazoa > Chordata > Actinopteri > Batrachoidiformes > Batrachoididae > Thalassophryne > Thalassophryne amazonica. The sequence goes on along the minus strand of NC_047115.1, from coordinate 28,569,894 downwards.
GCTACCGGCCTCTCCCCTTTTGAGGTGTGTCTGGGGTACCAGCCTCCTTTGTTTCTGGTGGTTGAGGGAGAGGTCGGTGTGCCCTCGGTCCAGGCCCACCTGCGGAAGTGCCGTCGGGTGTGGCGTGCCGCCTGTTCTGCTTTGCTGAGGGCCCGGATGAGGACGAAAGCCCATGCAGACCGTCGGCGGACCCCGGCCCCTACGTATCGGCCAGGGCAGGAAGTGTGGTTGTCAACAAAGGACATCCCCCTCAAAGTGGACTCACCTAAACTGCAGGATCGGTACATCGGTCCATTCAAGATACTCAAGGTCATCAGTCCAGCCGTAGTGAGGCTTCAGCTTCCGGCCTCACTGCGGATCCATCCCATTTTCCATGTGTCCCGGATTAAGCCGCATCACACCTCACCCCTCTGTACGCCGGGTCCGGCACCACCTCCTGCCCGGATCATCGATGGCGAGCCGGCTTGGACTGTGCGCCGGCTCTTGGACGTCCGTAGGATGGGCCGGGGCTTCCAGTATTTGGTGGACTGGGAGGGGTACGGACCCAAAGAACGCTCCTGGGTGAAGAGGAGCTTCATCCTGGACCCGGCCCTCCTGGCCGATTTCTACCGCCGACACCCGGACAAGCCTGGTCGGGCGCCAGGAGGCGCCCGTTGAGGGGGGGGGTCCTGTTGTGTGGGCCGCTGAAGAGGAGGTACTGCTGGCCCACCACCACCAGAGGGCACCCTGCCTGGAGTGCGGGCTCCAGGCACCAGAGGGCGCTGCCACCTCACAGGAGCAGCCGGGGTGACAGCTGTCACCTACGACAGCTGTCACCAATCATCTGATCCGCATCGGTATATCAGCAAGACGTCATCTCCACCTCTTTGCCGAGATATCGCTCTACCGAGGAGGTAACGTACTCAGCCAATTGTGTTGTCTTCTTGAACATAATACCTTGTTGCTTTTGCGCAGATAGTGAGTGGAACAGCAGGAGACTGTATTGGACCTTTTTGATAAGTACACACATTCCTGCACTAACCAGTGTTTTCCTGACGAGAGGTGGAGGTGGTTTTTCCACCATACGTGTTGCTGGGTGCAGGCGCACCCACATCTGACTGTTTTTGTTCCTCGCCAGCAGTACCAGATCCGACAAGCGGAAGCAGTGGCCACCTGGGTGTTCGGGACTTGGCGGCTCCAGTATTCCCGGGGTTCGGTGGCGGAGGAAATCGTGTGGTTCCGGTTCTGCTTTGGACAGACGTCTTCTATCTTCGAGCCTGCCCACATGACACCTTTTGTGATTTGACTTTATTGTCTATTCTTGTAATCTGTCATGTTAGTTGTGCTTATTTCACAACAGTAAAAGTGCTATTTGACTTCCTCCATTGTCCGTTCATTTGCGCCCCCTGTTGTGGGTCCGTGTTCCTACACTTTCACAACATTCATGCTCCCTTGCCTTCTCTTGTGATAACCAGTATGTATGATCCTCCCTGTTAGCCATGTTAGCGGCACAAGTAACCAATAGCCCCATGGCAATCTCTCTGCAGCAAGGAAGATTGTGTCTTATTCAATTCCCAGTTTTGATGATAAACATCCAGGGTTGATCTAGAGACACCTGTGCATGGGTTTGTTTAATGTAGGAATGTTGTTGCACGCCTTGACAGGTCCTTAGTCTGGTCCAATAGCTGGGAAATCCCAGATGATCAGGGTCTGAGGACCTACTGCAGCATTCATCTGCCTTCACAGCCATTGAATTAGGACAAACCATCACCTCCTCTGTCTGATCCACTGTCATTGACTTTTTTTTCACCAGAGCCTCATTAGCTGTCTCATGTTCATGGTTCCTGTCAGGCCTTCATGGCTACTGTAGTGGCCACGAGACACACTAGTTCTCCACCGTATTTCACCCCAACAGGCAATCCCCTACTTGAGCCGTTACCCACAAAATCAAACTCTAACCCCTCATCATGATGCAGACGAGGGGTTGGATTTTGACACCGTAACCAGTAGACAGTATATGGGGAGCAACCACTGGCTCCTCTTCTTTTTTCTTCACTTTTCTTGCCGCATTGCAAAATGCAAAAGACAGTGTATGTCCCTTTTGCACGAGTGTATCAGCATTCGCCCCATTGAGATATCCCATCATCCTTTGCGCACCAGAGAGTTGTTGCAGTCTAAACAACATAGAGAATCCACATGACAATTGCAAATGAACATTATACAACCCACATGTAATTTTTTTTTTTTTTTTTGCTTTTTATCATGTTAATGAAAGACTGCATGCATGAGACCCTGAAAATTTGCTAAAACAAATATTCCAAATATTGTGTGTCTGCTGCGTTTAACCGGCACGGATCTTCATAAACGCAAACCAAATTTCAGACATCAATATATATATATTACTCTGGAACAAAGAGGACAAACAGTGCTGTAAAGCTCAATAAGCAGGACGTTAACGAGCAAACTTCACTTTCCCCCAGAAAGACATGAACACAAAGCAATCACGGCTCACAGCGATTCCCATTGAAAATAACGGAGAAACAACCTGAGCTTCTCGCATGTTCACATAAAACAAACACAATAACAAAGTCTGTTGCAATGTTAATACTGTTGTCCGTGTACCGCAGTTAAAGTGCAGCCTTATCAGATTGTCTCAATGCAGTTCTCAATGTTATTAATATCTCGTAGAGCAGCAAACTCTTCAAAGTTTTATGAGATTTTGCGGGATTTGAAGCCTCAGTAGGGCGAATAGAAGTGCAACATGGTGGCATCCATGAGGGGGCCTGCTTTCATGTAGCTATAAAGGGCTCATTCTGAATTATTAAAACACATTGATTCATTGTTGCATGTAAATAATTATACACCAATGCACAGATGGCTATGAATGCTACAGTGTATCCAGAAAGTATTCACAGCGCTGCACCTTTTCCACACTTCTTGTACGTTACAGCCATGTGCCACAATGGATGAAATTCTTTTTTCCCTCAAAATTCTGCACACAATACCCCATAATGACAATGTGAAACAGGTGCTTAGAAGGTCCCAATGATCACAGCCGCTTCCATCATCCATAAATGGAAGAAGTTCAGATCCACCAGGACTCTTCCTAGAGCTGGTCGCCCGTGTAAACTGAGTGATTGGGGGAGAAGGGCCTTAGTCAAGGGAGGTGATCAAGAACTTGATGGTCACTCTGTCAGAGAACCAACATTCCTCTGTGGAGAGAATAAAACCTTCCAGAAGGACAAACATCTCTGCAGCAATCCACTAACCAGGCCTGTGCGGTAGAGTGGCCAGACAGAGGCCATTCCTTAATAAAAGGCACATGGCAGCCCACCTGAAGTTTGCCAAAAGGCACCTGAAAGACTCTCAGACCATGAGAAACAAAATTCTCTGGTCTGATGAGACAAAGATTGACCTTTTTGCGTGAATGCCAGGTGTCGTGTTTGAAGGAAACCAGGCACCATCTCTACAGTGAAGCCTGGTGCTTTTCAGCAGCAGGAACTGGGAGACTAGTCAGGATTGAGGGAAAGATGAATGCAGCAATGTACAGAGACATCCTGCTCCAGAAAACCTGCTCCAGAGTGCTCTTGACCTCAGACAGTTCATGTTTCAGCAAAGATGCATCAACAAAGTATTGTGCAAAGGATGTGCATATGTGATTTCTTAGTTTTTTATTTTTAATAAATTTGCAAAAAGTTCAAAAAAACTTTTTTCATGTTGTCATTATGGGGTGTTGAGAGCAGAATTTTGAGTTGGAAAAAAATTAATTTACTCCAGTTTGGAATAAGGCTGTACTATGACAAGATGTGGAAAATGTGAAGTGCTGTAAATACTTTCTGGATGCACTGGATGCATCCAGAAAGCATAAATGCTTCTATCTGGATGCATTTATGCTAATAAACACTCCTAAACCCTACACACTGCGGCTTTAATCTCATACTTTTCCCCTCACATTTACATTTTTTTCTTTATGTGGCCCTTATTCTCTCCATTGACTGTTCTAATACAGATAAATTGTTCTTGTTGTTGATTAAGAACTGACAACTTCACATTTGTCCATTGTATTTTTTCCCCAGTGCAAATCAGTCTGTTGACTTTCCAATCTTGTGTTTTGCTTAGTATAATTGAGATTTATGTCTTCACATGTCTTTGTTCTGTTTGGCATGACACATCTGGGCATTATTACTGAGCATTTCATCAGTTGAGAAGCTCCACCTCTACATTTCATCAGCATTGTTTTTCATAACCTAATGTCTCTCACACATACACACACACTCCAACCGTTTACTCCAATTCAGGGTCACGGGGGGGACTGGAGCTTATCCCATGGGTACACCCTGGACAGGACACCTATCTGTTGCAGGGTCGCATATAGACAAACAAACACATTCACACCCTCACACATAATTTAAAGTTTCCTAACCTGGAAACCTGGACATACCTAACCTGCATGTCTTTGGATGTGGGAGGAATCCGGAGCACCCAGAGGGAACCCACGCAAACAGGGGGAGAACATGCAAACTCCACACAGAAAGGTCACCAGTGGGAACCGATCTCATGACCTTCTTATTGTGAGGCAACTGCGCTAACCACTAAGCCACCGCGCCGCCCCTAACCTAATCTCATTAGGTACAAAAAGATAAATCAGTTTTCATTTGGAAAACTGGCTCAGGTTAGGCCATTGCTCATGCTTTACCAAAGGGAGGCAGGTATTTTACAACCCCAGATGAAAAATGCACCATCAAGTGACATTAGTCATGCTTGACCTGGTTCTAATTGGCAGAGACCAGTGTGACTGCAACAAAGTGACACCTCATAATTAGCCTTAATCAAATTCAGCTTCCTTCAGTTGGTATTTGCTGTGCTCGGTGCAGGAACAGCTGTTCTTTGTTTTGTTGGGTGAGTGATTAACTTGCAGCTTTCACCAGCATCAATTACATCTCAGTTACAGTTTATGCAGTCTGGGAGAGCGGCTGAAACACCGTCACAGTAATATATTTTCTGATGTAGGAGGATGCAAAGGCATCTAGGGACCTTAAAACAAATCTAATGAACTGTTTTCACACTTATTCTCCAGTCAAAGGTGTATATCTGGCTCATTTGCATTCTTGTGGAGGTTAAATATGAGGCAGTGAAGCTATCCCCGGGTCTTTAAGAAGCCGCTATGAATCTGTCAGAGGCTTTAATGTGGTGGAACATAATTAGATGTGAGTGCAGCCTGACTGGTATTGTGTGGCTTTGTTTGAACCGCGTTGTGCCATCTCGGTGTTAAAGATATTTTGCTGGATGTGTACTTAGTGGAGGAGGTTCAAACACCACAGTACCATATTCTAGAAAACTGACATTATTACCAAATGTAAATTACACAGCCATGAGCTACTCATTATTATACCCCCGTATGCAGTGTCTATCATAAGTGATCCAGAGATGTAATGCTTTGGTTGTGCTGCTGAAGTTAAATTAGCTGCACTTAGATTTGCTGTGAACGACAAAAGAAGTGAAATTTTAATGAGGCCTCCAAAGCAACCAGATTATAACATTTTATAAAAGTTATTTTTATGGAATAAAAGACAAATGGACATGGTTCAAATTGCAGGAGGTACTATGGAGGTCTGCTCCCCCCCACCAAAACATATAAAACAATTTAATGGGTTTAAAACATTTACATATCCTTCTTATGTGTAACTGTGAATATTACAATATACCTGGAAGAATCTTGTGACACATTTCAGATAACCCCTCATATAGACCATACCATTTCTTCACCTTAAAGCTCGTATCTCATGGAGGGGTGAATGCTGATAAATTGTGCGATTTTTGGATTCGCCAGCTTTTCTGGCAAATGTTGGCAAAAGTCAGGGTTCACCTTTATCGTTAGCAACATTCGGAGACATTTAGTGACAATTAGCAACATTTGTGAAAGACAGTTGATGAACTTTAGCAACTGTTAGCAAGAGTGTTTGGTACGATTAGCAACTTTTGCCACTGTTTGGTAACGTTTGGGACATTCTGCCAACCCCTGGTGAAATACCAGGTGAATGTCAGGCAAATCTTGGAATTGAACCACCCTAACCCCTATTGATGGACCCAACCCTATAAAAACGGTGAGAAAACCCTCCTCAGCATTCAGATTTCTCCTGATCATAGTGGAAGACAGAGCTGAGAAAACGTGCTTCAGAAGACTTGACTGTTGAAGCTATAACATATAGATGGATTGCCAGAATATGGAAATGAATTCTGTCAGGACGAAACCCAATGTGCTGCTGCCCTTGAGGAAGAATGGCTTTGTCTTGCTGAGGCTGCAGCTATCCTGCTACAGAAGAGAAGGAAAGAAGAGGAAGAAAAAGAAGAAAGGAAGAAAAAAGGAAGACGGTTTGGTAGTGTTCACTACTTGGCAAATCAAAAAGAACTTTAGCGATATGTGTTACAACCGTTTGCAAACGCTTACAACTGTGTTTGCGACCCTAAAAACTGTTTGTGAACTGTTTCACAACCTTTAATTTACAGTGTTTGTCAGCATTCGCCGCTCCGTGAGATACTAGCTTTAGTTAAACCTCTCATTTGCAATGGCTAGCGTACGCGTAACACTTCTATAATATCTAAATCCACAAAATATACATAATATACCCTCTAGTGTTCAACACAAATAAATGCATTTCTTTACAGAAACCACAGCGCCTCTGAGAGGCTAATTTTTGCTTGTTTTCCCACTGTTTAGTTGTGTGTAATATGCATATAGAGCACTACAGAGACAAAAACAAAGGGTTACGAATTATTGATTTGGCTGAAAAACATAACTCACATCCACAAAGGGTTAAACTTACTAAACTACTTTTTTTTCACTTATACAACTACACAATTTGACCATCAACAGTCAAGCAGCTGAACTGAAGAAGCTAACATGTTAGCTTTCCAAAGCTAACTTCTTGACACACACATTAAATCCGTCCAAAATCTACTTTAAAGGGTTCGTTTTTTCAACATCCTTGAGACGAATAACAGACCAGGGGAAAAATGGAAGCACATCTGCACATACATGGGCATCATGAAGTTTTTATAATCTTAGAATGAGTTTTTCATATCTATGTGGGAACAGGACACATGTTGCACCACCATATTGATACAGTCACCCAAAAAGGACATACTTATGCCACCTTTCGCCTAACTGGAAGAAAAAAACAAGAAGAGGAATCAGCGCTTGCTTCATAATACACTGTCAACTGTTTGCTATTACAGGCTAACGTGTTTAAGAACCTTCATTTTTTTGTGAAATGGGTTTCATACATACTGCTTACCACAAGATAATCCCTGTCACCAAAAAAAAAAAAATAATGAAGGGGAAACAAAATTGTGACAGCATAATGCAATCTGCAACCTCGCCATTAGATGGCACTAAATCCTACACACTGTAGCTTTAAATTTTATTGTAACGGCTCGTTTTCTACATGCCCAGTTATAGAATTGTGGGCCTTTGATGATGCTAACTTAAAAACTCAGAGTATATTTAACTCTAAAATATATATAAAAATGATTTTTGCAAAACAAGATTCCTTTAATAGTTTTTAAACCAAAAAGCTGCAAATGTTATACTCACTCAGCAGCAAGTTATAAAGGAATGTGATGCAATAACTGATGAGAGCGGGAGATACTGATTCAAGGTTATAGTGAAATATTCATTCAAATGAAGCAAAAACTGGAGCTGCATAAGAATCACCCATCTTTAAAGATTAACATAACCCTTGGAGGTGTTATTGTATCCCCGTAACCAAGTCAAGCCTTCGGAAGGTGCCGAACAGCTCTCGGCCTGTGAGTTACTGCATTAAGTCCCTCAAATTTAGTGGCACAATCAGGAGCCTCCCGTACACTCTCTGGAGTAGAAGAATCGCTTTGCATTTTAAAAAGGTCAGACACTCAGATCTCTGCCAGGAGGAATTGAGGGAAGAAATCATGTCCCTCTGCAGAAATATGCAGTCACACACTGCTGATCCTTTCAAATACCCACTGTTCAGGGAACAGATTAGAGGTGTACCGTATGTGTCGAATGTCATTCTCTGACAATGACCGCATTAACAAAAGCAAATCAACATTGAATCAGAACGTGGTTAGGGTTTCATTAAACTACAGTGCTGCATTGATTTAAAAATTTGCAACGCCATGTTTGTGAAGGCACATTCTGTTTGATGTGTGCAGATACAAATAAATGCGGTAAATGCAACAACAGGATACACACAACCATTGAAAGGATTAAAAGCTCATTTATGCTCCACTTACGTAGAGGCTTCATGTTTAGAGACTCGACCTGACACTGGAACCATGCGGCGCCCCTCCAGAAATGGCAATCAGTCAGGGGTGGATCCAAAATTTTGTTGGGGGGGGGGGTCTGATTCATTGCAATGAATGACAGAGTAATATTGTCAGTGATATATATTATACAAATAATGAATGTTTATGAGTTCAATGGAACGAATATTTCATTGAAAGAATGTAAAAACATTCATTAATTGTTTTATATAATGGCTAAAATAGATCCTGTGAGTGTGTACACGCGTATGTGTGGGTGTGTGCGTGTATATGTGTGAGTGTGAGTGCACATACATATACAGTGAGGAAAATAAGTATTTGAACACCCTGCGGTTTTGCAAGTTCTCCCACTTAGAAATCATGGAGGGGTCTGAAATTTTCATCTTAGGTGCATGTCCACTGTGAGAGACATAATCTAAAAAAAAAAATCCAGAAATCATAATGTGTGATTTTTTTTTTTTAAAATAATTCTGTGAGAGCCAAAATTCTTGCTGGTTGGCAGGTGTTCAAATACTTATTTGCAGCAGTAACATACAAATAAAATATTAAAAAATCATACATAGAACAATCATAGGTTACTATGATTTGATATTGTTGAACACAGTGAAATATGTTCAAAACTTTAGGTTATCAAACAAAAACTCCCTTGTTGAATTTTCTTCATTTTTTCCTCTCTTTTTCCTTTTTTTTTTTTGCCAACTTTTCATCAGATCTTTTCTTCCCTTTTCTTGGCTGGTGGAGGGGCTGCTTCTCTGTGGTCAGTTTCCATAGCGCAAACAAAATTCTCACCATGTCCCGATTTTTATAATGCAAGGCACAACATGACGTGGCATGTCTCTCTCTCTTTCAAACACACACACACACACACACACACACACACACACACACACACACACACACACACACACACACACACACACACACACACACACACACACACACTTACACTTTCTCAAATTCGATAACTTCTCTTGAAGGAAGGAATACAATGATTTCCCGAAGGAAATTATTTTGCCAGAGTACAGAAAAACTAAACTTTTTTTTCTTTTTTACAATAAGTACAACAAAATTATGCAAAATGACTAAAAAACATTTGCACAAGATGTTTGACAATATTTCACATAACTCTGAATAACTGAATAACTCTGAATAACTCCCTGAAAACCTGCTGAAAACCATTATGTATAATATATTCATCGTGCAGAAGAAGGAGGAATTATACAGTCTGATTGCCACAGGTGGGAAAGACCTGCTGTGGCATTCTGTGGTGCACTTTGTGGTCTCACTCTGTGGCTGAAGGTGCTCTGACAGGACATCAGTGTGGCATGCGGGGGGTGGGGGGTGTTGTCCAGGATGCTGAGCAGTTTCCTCAGCATCCTCCTCTCTGTCACCTCCACCACAGACTCCAGCTCAACCTCCATAACAGAGTCAGCCTTCCTGATGAGCTTGTTGAGTTTGTTCGTGTCAGCTGCCTTCAGCCTGCTGCCCCAGCACATTATAGCGTAGAAGATGACACTGGAGACCACTGAGTTATAAAACATCTGCAACATATTTCTGCAGACATTGAAAGATCTGAGCCTCCTGAGGAAGTACAGTCCTTTCTTACACACAGCATCTGTGTTTATAGTCCAGTCCAGTTTGTTGCCTATGAGAATACCAAGGTACTTATAGTAGTCCACAATATCCACTTCTGTTCTTTTGATGGTGACTAGTTTCAGACGGGTCTTCAGTTTTCTGAAGTCCACCACCAGCTCCTTTGTCTTGGATATGTTGAGATGCAGGTGGTTGAGTCCACACCACTTCACGAATCTGTCCACCACACTCCTGTACTCAGCCTCCTGGTCACTGCCAATGCAGCTCACAATGGCAGAGTTGTCCAGAAACTTCTGCAGGTGGCAGGACTATGACCAGAATCTGAAGTGTGAGTGTAGAGTGTGAACATGAAGGGAGACAGGACCGTCCCCTGTGGTGCCCCAGTGCTGCTCTTGATGGTGTTGGATGTAATGTCCCAAAGCCTCACATACTGTGGGTGGCCTGTGGGGTAGTTGGTAATCCAGGCAAGCAGTGGAGCCTCCACCTTCATGTCACGTAGCTTATCGCTGGGCAAGTCGGGCCGGATGGTGTTGAACGCGCTGGAGAAGTCAAAGAACATGACTGTCACAGTTAGGGATGGGTATGGAGAACCGGTTCCTTTCGGGTATCGTTAAGAAATGATCAATGATCACCGACATCAATAACCTATTTTACTTAACAATTCTCTTATCTGTCCTTCAGATTGGCCGTTGTTTTTGGGGGTGTTTGTCAGGAAAATTATAATTTCTGTACATGGATTACAGACCCTGCAGCGGGTCTGTAATCAACTTTTCTGCAGCTTTGCTTTGCTTTGCTTTGAACCTTGAACCAATCGAAGCAGTGATTCGCAGATCGAAGCAGTGCTTCGATCATTGCTTTGCTTCGATCATCATTTTTTTTCTTTTGCTTTCCCCCGCTAAAACCCTAAAGAGCATACTTCTGTGAGTATTATTTACCTTTTTTATGTTAAACCAACCTGTTATGGTCTTCTGAAACAGTTGATAGATGTATTTTATAACTTAAAAACGGGACCGATGTTAACACGTTAGCATGTCTATGGCATTTTCAATGTTAAACTTAGCATTAAGCAGTTGCAGCTGTCAAGCGTTTGTTGTCGTAAAAGAGTCAAATGTATTACAAATTGTAACATTTTTTAAATTTATTTTTGTTTATATATTAATAATAATAACAAGCACAACAATAATAGTAATAATAACTAATCTAATGATTATAAACAATTTTAGAGAATGAGACAAAAAGAACCTGAATAAAAACACAACAGAAAATATAAAACCAACTAACAATGAACATACATAAATAAATAAATACATACATACAGAAATAAATAAGTGTTTCCTGTGAACACCTAGTGACTCTTACACCTCCATTTCATCCCTGTCTTATTTAAGTTTAATGACAGTTTGTTTCGGTCAAACCATATTTTCAATGTGTTAATTTCTTCAGCAAAATGACACATATACAAATCCAAGATAGACACCCATAGTGTCTGTGGCTTTGGCCACCTGTACATTTTTTGTAAGTAGCGCCAATGGGTTGGCTCTTTGCCTGCACTTTGTAAATCTCCACAACATTCCAAGAAAAGCTCTTACCTGAACATATGTAGTTGATCTGAGGACGACCTGGAAAGCAAAATTGAGCATTTTGCTGTTTTTTTTTTCCCTTTTTTTCCCCCTTTTTAACTTCTTTGCAAAAATTTTCCATCCTGCAGATGTTGACTGTCGACTGTATATATATGAACAGGTTCTTCCGAAAGTGTGAGACTGGGGATTTAAGAAATTCCTAATGTGTGTGCATCCTTGTTTTTTATTTGTTTGTTTATTTTATTTGGATGTCAAAAGTTTCACTGAACTGGCAGTTTGTCAATGTAATCGCGCTCCTATCTCCAATTTTTCATCATCACTAGACAGATTATGTACATTTATATTACTTCAGTAGGTTACTCCCTAAACCCGATTATGTCACAGAAGAACCATTTTGCTGTCTGATTTGAGGAAAATACCATCTAAAACAAAGTCTAGCAACAGGGATTCTGACATTTTCCTGTGTCCTGTCCTTCTGTCATCCATCTCCTCTCCTGCCATCTCAAGCATACGTATGCTTCTGTTGGAGTGTTTGGGTTGATTCCCAGTCGTCACATCGTGGTGGAGACAAAATGACCACAGGGAAAGATACTCTAAGGACAGGGCCAAGAACCCTCAGGCCTGGGACCACACACACACACACACACACACACACACACACACACACACACACACACACACACACACACACACACACACACACACACACACACACACACACACACACACACACACACACACACCATGGTGGAGAAGCTACAGAAAGAAACATAATATGGTGAGTAAATTATTTATTGATTGCCTGCAGTGATTTTTTTTCTTCACTCTCTTTATGCAAAGTTTTCCTCGAACTCTTTGATTTACTGAAAGGGCTTGGAGAAGTGCAAAGAGAATGAAGTGACCATGAAATCCAAATGTGCTCTCTGCCAACTGTGCTGCGTTGCACAGCCGGAGGTCCTGCGGGATTCGGTGCAGGATCCACGGTAACTCCGTTACTGATTGCATGTTTTAAGCGTGACATAAAGAGGCAGCTGCAGTGTTCGCCATCATCTTCTGTAACATGCAGAGATGATGGTCTGGCAGGCCTGTCTCTCCATCTATCTCATGATCTATTTTTTTTTTTTTTAATTCTCAATTTCTCAAAATATTTTCAACTAGTATTGTATGGTGGTCTTTTCTGGCCACCGAGAGCCAAAGAGGAAACCCTTAAATTTCAGGGCAGTTTCAATTAGTACTTTTTTTTTCCACTTTAATTTTTCAAAAAGAAATAAGGCATTTTTAAATAAATAAAAAAGAAGATCCACCGCATTAATAAGATCCACTCCAAAGTTAATGGAGTGGATCCAATCTTCGTGAAACCTGTCAGTCATGCTTATCCCACGACAGTCAATCGACAAGTGACACGTCCTGTAGATTTGGAAAAGCATCCTCCTGGGGGGAAAAATATGAAGTGCCAGGAATTTTAATTATCATGATTGACATCAGGACAAAAACAAGATTGCTGTAATTCTTGTGAGGCTACCAAGACTCTGGTGTGATTCATTCAGACAGAAACATTTTGCATGAACAGTAATGAACGAGATGGACGGATTTTTGACAGGGAAGAAAAGAAAAGCAGGCCATGCTCATTAATCAAGCATCTCAGTCAAAGACAAAATGACATGAATCCTATCGAGCTCTTGGGTTCCCCCGCAGTGCTGCAAGAGACAAGTGTGTATGTGTGTTTGCATGTGTTAAAGTTGTGAGTTTAAGCAAACTGTAAGTTGCATTTTTCATATGTTGTATATACAGTGAGGAAAATAAGTATTTTTAAATCCGGAAATCACAATGTATGATTTTTTAAATAATTTTTTTGTATGTTACTGCTGTAAATAAGTATTTGAGCACCTGTGAAAATCAGTGTTTATATTTGGTACAGTAGCCTTTGTTTGCAATTACAGAGGTCAAACATTTCCTGTAGTTTTTCACCCGGTTTGCACACACTGCAGCAGGGATTTTGGTCCACTCCTCCACACAGATCTTCTCCAAATCTTTCAGGTTTGGAGTTTCAGCTTCCTCCAGAGATTCTCTATTGAGTTCAGGTCTGGAGACTGGCCAGGCCACTCCAGGACCTTGAAATGCTTCTTACGGAGCCCCTCCTTAGTTGCCCTGGCTGTGTGTTTGGGGTCATTGTCATGCTGGAAGACCCAGCCATGACCCATCTTCAATGCTCTTACTGAGGGAAGGAGGTTGTTTGCCAAAATCTCGCAATACATGACCCCATCCATCCTCCCTTCAATGCGGTGCAGTCGTCCTGTCCCCTTTGCAGAAGAGCACCCCCAGAGTATGATGTTTCCACCCCCATGCTTCACGGTTGGGATGGTTTTCTTGGGGTTGATTCCAAAAAGCTCTATTCTGGTCTCATCTGATCACATGACCTTCTCCCATGCCTCCTCTGGATCATCCAGATGGTCACTCGTGAACTTAAAATGGGCCTGGACATGTGCTGGCTTGAGCAGGGGTACCTTGCTGCCCTGCAGGATTTTAAACCATGACAGCATCATGTGTTACTAATATAATCTTTGTGACTGTGGTCTCAGCTCTCTTCAGGTCATTGACCAGGTCCTCCTGTGTAGTTCTGAGCTTCCTCAGAATCATCCTTACCCCACAAAGTGAGATCTTGCATGGAATCCCAGACCGAGGGAGATTGTCAGTCATCTTGAGTTTCTTCCACTTTCTAATAAATAATCATAACGGTTCTTGTCTTCTACCAAGCTGCTTGCCTGTTGTCCTCTTGTCCATCCCAGCCTTGTGCAGGTTTACAGTTTTGTCCCTGGTGTCCTTAGACAGCTCTTTGGTCTTGCTATGGTGGACATTGATTGTGTGAACAGGTGTCTTTTATACTGGTAACAAGTTCAAACAGGTGCAATTAATACAGGTAAAGAGTGCAGAATAAGAGGGCTTCTTAAAAAAAATTAACAGGTCTGTGAGAGCCAGAATTCTTGCTGGTTGGTAGGTGTTCAAATACTTATTTGCAGCAGTAACATACAAAAAAAGTATTAAAAAAATCATACATTGTGATTTCCGGATTTTTTTTCTTTTAGATTATGTCTCTCACAGTGGACATGCACCTAAGATGAAAATTTCAGACCCCTCCATGATTTCTAAGTGGGAGAACTTGCAAAACCGCAGGGTGTTCAAATACTTATTTTCTTCACTGTATATATATATATATATATATATATATATATATATATATATATATATACATACACACACACACACCTTTCATTTCATTTTCATTTATTTATATAGTGCCAAATCACAACAAGGTTGCCTCAAGGCGCTTTACACAAGTAAGGTCTAACCTAACCAACCCCCAGAGCAACAGTGGTAAGGAAAAACTCCCTCTGAGGACGAAACCTCAAGCAGACCAGACTCAAAAGGGTGACCCTCTGCTTGGGCCATAAATTCATGGGCCCAAAAAATTTAAATCCCTGCCAAATGCTGTTTCTGAAACCTCTATTCAGCAACAAGCGACTCAGCTTGTACCAACTTGTAAGTTTGTACCAGACCATGATTGAGCAAGGTGTAGCAAAAGGTATTCACTTTTTTAACCACAGGCATTTCACGGTGGCTTAGTGGTTAGCACTGTTGCCTCACAGCAAGAAGGTCATGGGTTTGATTCCCACCTGTGGCCTTTCTGTGTGGAGTTTGAGTGTTCTCCCTGTGTTTTTGTGGGTTTCCTCCGGGTGCTCCAGTTTCCTCTCACATCCAAAGACATGCAGCTTAGGTGAAGTGGAAAATTTATAAATGTCCAAATCTCCTTTGTAAAAGAAATCTTGATCTCAATCAGACAAACCTGGTTTAATAAAGGTTCAAAAACGGCATCATACTTGTCATCATAATGTCATAGCATCACATTCAAGATTGTACAACACAAGTTCAAATGAATATGTTCATGGGAAATTGTTATTGATTATTTATTTATATATTTGTTCATGGATTTATTTATGTTCATTGTTAGTTGGGTCGATCTTTTCTGTTGTGTTTTGTTTTGTTGGGTTCCTTATGTCTTTGTCTTCTTTCTAAAATTGTATTGTATTATTATTGTTATTATTAGTTGTTGCTATTATTATTATTATTATTATCATGATTGTCAATAATATTTTTAAGGAAACAGGGATTGATATGTAAATCATTATACAAGGAGAAGAGGTGGAATTAGATAAGTTTCGACTTCTTCTCACTCCTTTTTGAACTAATTTTAATTTTACGTTGTCTGTTGTTTTATTTTTTCTTTTGTTATGTTCAAAATAAATCTTCTTCAATTCAATTCAGTAATGTTGTCCATTCGGCTGCTCCTGCTTTTTTTTTGTGTGTGTGTGTGTGTGTGTGTGTTTGGGGGCGCCATAGCGGATACAACCAGATCCGCATTGGTAGCTGGCACAAGTTTTACACCGGATGCCCTTCCTGATGCAACTCCAGTTTTACCTGGAGAAACACACGCAGCCGCTGGTGTTCCAAAGAGGTCTTCCATCCAAGTATTAACCAGGTCCCGCACTGCTTAGCTTCTGAGATCTGACGGGATCAGACTGACACGGAGCAGATCGGCTGCGCAATTCAATTCAATAATAATATTAATAAAAACAGAAAGTTTCTTTTTGGTGTATTTTGTGGGAAAATATGTGGAAAAATGCAAGAAATGGCACTTAAAAATTCTAATTTTATATATATATATAAGGAAACAGGAAAAACACCTCTGTTGGAAGCCTTAAGGACAAGTTGGAACATGTCCAGCTGTTAAACAATTTCTCATATACTCACTCCACTGAAAGCCATCAAAAGCCGCCTGGATTTTACAAATGGTTATCAACACGGAGGTGTTTTTCCTATGCCGCCGCACCGCGTCCGCACGTCTTTCATTAAAAAAATCTCCTTTAACAGTGGAATATCCGGATAAAATGCTGAAACCGACTTCTTCTGAAACTTCTCTGTTCTCTCACGACATCCTGGATCAATAGAGCCTGAAATGTGGAGGTTTTCAGCTTGAAACAGGCTGACGACGGCGCCTGAGAGCGCTACGCGATGTCTCACACCGTGGGAAGTCCTTAAAGTGACAGTATCACCTCAAAATCTCTCATCAGCCGTTAAAATTTTCACTGAAAACCAGCTTAATTTTTCGAATCGTGTCCACTTCGATGTGTCTCACAGATTTAGAAAAAATTTTGATCAAACAAAGCGCCAGTCTCTCAGCAACTTCTCAGACAAAGGAATTCCAACGAGGGGCTGGACGACTCCTCCCACAAGGAGTGCTCACAGGCGAATGACGTCACCGACAGGCGTGGAAAAACTCACGCGTGCGCACGAGGGTTCAAGCATGTCTGACGTAAAAACATATGAATGAAATCCATATAGTTTTTGAAAAAAATAAAAAGGACCTATACTTTATTGACAGCCCTCGTATACGCCCAACCACAACCAAGCAATGAGTGCGCTTGTAAGCTCACTTCCAGTTTCAACACAGGGGGGAAAAAGGCGGATATTTTCTCGCCGGCTGCGGGGGGGTTTGCATCCCGTGGAGGAGTTGTGAGCTAAAGCGGTTCTGTTTGGCTCATCACACCCAAGGAAGTGTGTCAAACTAACACCATCTTACAGCCAACAAGCAGCATTTTGTTCACAAACTGTTTCATCGTCGTTAACAGGCTTCCGTTCAAAATGCTTATGAAGTATGTCTGTTTTGATCCATTGCAGTGTTTTCGCAGTAATTAAAGATGACGCCTTAAAAAGTGGTGTAAAAAACGTAGTGTAGATGCACAAAACGTGTATATATATATATATATATATATATATATATATATATATATATATATATAAAATGTTTGGCATATTATTTAGAGAAAGGGGGCATATTTTTGTAAACTTTTGAATGATGCATGAAAGAAAAAGTTTGAGAACCACAAACAGTTGTGCCCCCCCCTCCCCATAAAAAATGCTAATGCCGCCCTGTGCCTATCTATCTATCTATCTATCTATCTATCTATCTATCTATCTATCTATCTTGTCTTCACTGTTGACAGAAATGTTTGGTTTTGGTGTTTGTGAGCTGAAGTGGGCAAAAGGCTCCGCCTCACTAAAAAAAAAAAAAAAAAAGAGAGAGAGAGACAGAGAGAGAGAGAGAAGGCAAACTGATACACACCTCTCAATTCAGGCTGGAGGAAAATAATAGTGTGTTTGTGAAGCGTTGAAGTAAAGAGCAGATCAGCAGCTCGGGACATTTTCAGCCTAAAAAAAAAAACCCCAAAAGCCTCTCTGGGTTCGGTTGGAGCCTCGGCGCGTCCAGGATTAAGTTTTTGTGTCACGTAAAGGTGGATCATTATCTCAGTCCGACATCAGAAGCGGATCTGAAACGCGTGTCCTGCGATGCTGTTTGCTGAGCCCCCGGAGCTCAGGTTTGAAGTGACCGTGATCATCCTCTGGAGGTAGGATTCGACGGTTTAGTGGAGCTGGTGTGTGTGTGTGTGTGTGAATGTGGCGTTTAGTTTCAAAGCTGCTCCTCCATGTGTCCCTGCGCCATCGGCGAGGAGGGAGCAGGAGGAGGACAGGGATGGGGGGAGCTGGATAGTCTCAGTGTGCAGGGATGAAGTCACTCAACTTCCACTGGGATTGATTGAAATGAAAGAAAAGTGGAATCATCAGGATTATTAACACCAATCAGAGCTTCAGCAGAAGTTTGCTTCAGTATGTGTGTGTGTGCCAGCATGCTGCAACAGAAGTGAGATCACCTCTGTTCAATGTCAAATCATTCAAAGTTGTTCAAGATTTTATGAAAAATGAAGGTCCCACAGTCAAAAATCAATGCAGCAACAGCCAAGCACAAGTTCTGAGTGTTTGGTGAAGCTTGTGAATCTGACATGTTTTAGAGTTGAACCTGGACTATGTCAGAACTGTGCTACTGCGCCAGACTTCTGGAAGTGTGCAAAGCCGTTGTGGGGAAGTGTTATTCCAAACCTTTGATGCATTTAAGGAAATTTAAACCCAAACCCTAAACCACGTCCCTTTGGCTGCTCCTTTGTTTCATTTGTGGTCACCACAGCGGATCAAAGGGAGATCTGTATGTTGATTTGGCACAAGTTTTACACCGGATGCCCTTCCTGACGCAACTCCATATGGAGAATAGGCAGGGATTGTCTTGAACTGGGAATTTTCCATTTTGGAAACAACTGCTTGGCCACCAAACCCTAAGCCACCTACTGTACTAAGAGACAAGTGTGTGTGTGTGTGTGTGTGTGTGTGTGTGTGTGTGTGTGTGTGTGTGTGTGTGTGTGTGTGTGTATGTCGCTTTCCTGTCCAAATGACACTTCAGAATTGTGCCAAACATGGCCCAAATATTCTTTGACATACAGGTAGTGTCATAGGCTTTGGAATACTTTAGTAGTAGAAGTAGTAGGTAAGGGGAGAGATACTTTTTGTGCTGCATCATCAGCAAGTGTGCTAAAAGGTTGGTGTCATCCTTTTCTCTTCTTTTTCATTTGAACTTTTTACCTCTTCATTTTCGCAAGTAACAGTAGTAGCAGCAGCTCTGTCTCTTTTTGAGGCAGATTTATTCATGTCCTAGCAGTTCTCTGGATTCTGGGATAGGTGGGAGGTGATAGCTTAGTTGCAGGTTCAGAATCAAGATGTTCAAGTTGCAGTCAGTTACAGCATGAGAAATTTTTTTTTTTTTAATTCTGACTTTTTCCCAGTTTGCATACTGTGAGGAAAGTATGTATACCCTTAAATATAAGACAGCTACATCATCACTTTTACAGCCAGCTTTTTTTTCTTTTTAAATTAGACAATTTAGGAAATGGATATTTCTTGCACAGTATATGAACCAGGATAAACTCAGAATAATCATTCTTGAAGCTGACCATAATTTCCAGAAGGGTGCTGCAAGGCCCTGCAGTGTCTCAGATGTCTAGAAACCTTAAAAATTGCTTAATATTAAATGGTTTAGGGAAATGCGTGAAAACTTTGGAAATTTGAACAATGCTTCTGCTTCCACACTGTGGTTTTGCACACTTCAGAAACTGTTGCACTGTAGTAGAATTCCAATATGGTTTATGTCCACTTCCAGAATATTTTCCATTTGCGTATTGAACAGATGTATGAACTTTTCCAAGTCACTGACTAGCTCTTGGCTTTTATTTAAATCAGTCAGTAAAAAAAGAGTGATTAAGTTCCAATACTCTCCCTTCATCCTGTCACAGACCATCTGTACTGATCTTTGCTTTACCTTCAGAATTGTTAGGGTTGGGCGGTTAAGACTTTTTTTAATTATTAATCCTTTGTGCAGCCAAAGTGACACTCCCCTAGCTGGGGGAGTGTCACCCACCTGGAGGAGGAGTTATTTCATTAGATGACATCATCAAGGGAAAATTTCCAATTAGCATGTGTGAGTGCACATTTTCTGAAAGGTGGCACAGGCAATAAACAGAGAGGATGGACTTTTCTCATTTTTGGGTGGGGGGTTTGTAGACAAGGTAGAGACACACTGTTCTTGGAAAAAAGTGGTTTTGCATTATGAACTTTAAGAATGCTGGAGAACATTTTCCCACAGACTCTCTTTAAAAGTAAGTCCCTTCGGCTGCTCCCTTGTTTGCACTCGTGGTCGCCACAGCAAATCCAAGGTGGATCTGCATGTTGATTTGGCACAGGTTTTACGCCGGATGCCCTTCCTGACGCAACTCCACATTACATGGAGAAATGTGGCAGGGGTGGGATGTCATAAAGAATGCCAGATCACCTCAGTATTCATTTATCTCTTTAACAGTGTACAAGCACCCCCCCCCCCCCCCCCCCGCTCTCCACAAGAGGTCACTTTATGATGTAAATTTAATGGACTGCATCTCTACAGCACTTTCCCATGTGATGCAGATGCTCAAGGTGCTTTACAATGATGCCTCGCATTCACCCACTTACACACACACACACACACACACACACACACACTTTGTGATTTTTCCAGTCTAACAGGGTTTTAAACTGAGGCTCCTGCGGTTGCAAGCCCACCACTTAAGAAGGCCAAAAGTTTTATTTGTATTGACATTTCTCAAAGTATGTGTCCTGCAGGTATTTAATTGGCTGTGCCTGTTTCTGGACACCAGCTCCTTGACTTTGCCTTTTATACTTTTTTAATACAGAACTGACAAAGGAATGTGTGCCTTTTTTTCCACATGCCGCTGTCCTTTTTAAGTGTTCAGTGGCTTTGGTGCGGTGATATATTTTTTTTGCTGATAATTAACTCGTTCTAGGTCCACTTTTGAGAAAAGTATAGTTAATCTAGGCCCATCTTCATTTTCAAGCAATCTTATCTTTTAGTCTACTAAACTTACTTAGTCGACTAAGGTTAGTCATCCAACATTAGCCGCCAATTTTGAGGTAACACACTGAAGTTTTGTCGATAAAGATATGATTAGCCTTTGATTACCTCCACGTCTTTACACAGTCATCAACCTCGAAACCAACGTTACTTGTAATTTCCCTCCATTAATTGCGGGTCATTTGAGCGTCTTTCTACTTTTTCAACTCCGTGTTGTGAAATTGGTCATATTTGAGGACTTTTTTGCCAAACGTTCCTCTATTTGATCTATGATTGAAATGTAATCAGCATGCACACTGCAAAAAAGTTTTAAATCTGACGGGAGAGGAAGGAGTGAAAACGGAAAAGTGACAAATTACAGCCCTTTGTGGTTTCTGTCATTTCGCGTGTCGTTCCAGTTTTTCTGAGGTGCACGTCAGATTATGGAGAGGGGCTCGGAGAGGGTACGTAGCAGCACAGAGCCCTCTGCATCACTATGGAGACAGAGAAGCATAAACAAGGCTTAAGTTGTAAAACAGTGTAGTTAAACCAAGTGACGTTTGAAAAAGTTATTGACATTATTTGTGATGATGTCAGTGTCATGTGGTCTTCCCAAGCAGCTGGGGATGCACAGTCACATTAGCTACAATGACGCCAAGCTTTGTCTTTGTTGGGTGATGGGCGTTTCCAGGGCGCGCACGCTACATCTCTGTAAGATGTCTTGTAAATCACTTCAGAGGTGTTATCTGGGTACTAAAACAGCCTCATTAAATTTAGAAGTGTTTATTTATTGCTAATTTTTATAAAATATATGAGAAACATATTAGATTTATACAGAAATAAGCTGTTTCAGCATGTTTTGTGCCATGTTGGATCATTTTGTTGAAACGAACAACCAGCTGACATTGCGCTGCCTGTTCACTCACATTGGCAGTCGCCGTGTCGCATTGCGCAGTATTTGGATAAAGTAGACTTCAAGTCTATTTTGGCTCCGCCCAGCTGGCGGCAGAGTGACCATTGTCTCTTACTACTGGAAAATGCCCGCTGTGATTAAAATGAATGGTACTTCGTCACTTTGCCTCTGTCGCTTGCTGCCCCTTGTAGCTAATGTGACCCTAACTTAAGAGTGGGTCCAGTGCCATTGTTTCAGACACAAACTGTGTCATGATGACTTGCTGGGGATATGCATTATGGGAAATGTTGTTTATATGGTATTTCCAACATGGTAGTCTCGGGAGAAGTTTTATTAAGTTTCATTTCAAACTGTGATTAATGACCTGAGTCACCTGAAGTAGATGATTGATTTAATTGTTAAAGTGTCTTAAAATTACCACATCTTTTAAAATTCGGTGCTAATGCAATGCTAGCAGGCTAATATTAGCTTCAGGTTTGTGCCAGTATGTGTATGTGTGGCATTGTCTTGCTGAAATAAGCAGAGATGTCCCTGAAAAAGACATTGCTTGCATGGCAGCATGTGTTGCTCCAAAACCTGTATGTACCTTTCAGCATTGACGGTGCCATCACAGATGTGTAAGTCGCCCATGCCATGGGAACTAACACACCCCTATACCATCACAGATGCTGGCTTTTGAACTTTGCGCTACTAACAATTTGGATGGTCTTTTCCCTCTTTCTTCCAGAGGACATGATTTCCAAAAACAATTTGAAATGTGGACTCTTGAGACCACAGCACACTTTCCACTTTGCGTCTGTCCATTTCAAATGAGCTTGGGCCCAGAGAAGGCAGCGGCTTTTCTGGATGTTGTTGATGTATGGCTTTCGCCTTGCATGGTAGAGTTTTAACTTGCACTTGTAGATGTAGTGATGAACTGTGTTAACTGACAATGGTTTGTTCTGAAGTGTTTCTGAGCTCACGCAGTAAAATCCTTTACACAATGATGTCAGTTTTTAATGTAGTGCCACCTGAGGGATCGAAGGTCATGGGCATTCAATATTGGTTTTCGGCCTTGCTGCTTACATGCAGAAAGTTCTCCAGATTTTCTGAATCTTTGGATTATATTATGGACTGTAGATGATGGAATCCATAAATTCCTTGCAATTGAACGTTGAGAAACATTGTTCATAAACTGTTGGACTATTTTTTTCATGCAGTTGTTCACAAAGTGGTGATCCTCGCCCCATCTTTGCTTGTGAACAGCTGAGCCTTTTGGGGATGCTCCTTTTATACCCAATCATGACACTCACCTGTTTCCAATTAACTTGTTCACCTGTTGAATGTTCCAGACAGATGTTCTTTGAGCTTTCTTCAACTTTTCCAGGCTTTTGTTGCCCCTGTCCCAGCTTTTTTGAAATGTGTTACAGACATCCATTTCAAAATGAGCAAATATTTGCACAAAAACAAAAAAGTCTATCAGTTTGAACATTAAAGATCCTGTCTTTGTGGTGTATTCAATTGAATATAGGTTGAAGAGGATTTGCAAATCATTGTATTCTGTTTTTATTTACATTTCACACCACGTCCCAACTTCATTGTAATTGGGGTTGTACTCCAGAATTTCTCCAACACCAGTTCTGTATGGTTGGCAGATGCAGTGATGTGTGGTATTAGTGCTGCTCACAGACCTGACAGGAATAATGAGGTTTTGTCATCACCATCGGTCAGGATGAACTCAGGGAAGCAACAAGCAAACCTGTTCAAATACCAGAAGATTTTCAGTTTTATTTGAAAAGACATATTACTTACAAATGTCACATATTATTTGTGTGTGTGTGTATGTATATATATATATATATATATATATATATATATATATATATATATATATATATATATATATCAAATCAGTCCAGGAGGAACTTGGTGCCTTTCAATTAAATTAAAGAAAATCCCCCAATGTTTAGTATATACTCATATATTAAATAACAAATTGAGAACTTTTTTGCTGCCATCCTCCATTTGTACACTCTGACTGACACTAAGTATTCATCAGTACTTAATTTTATCCCTGAGGACATCCTCGGTGCCAACAAACAAATATATATGTATGTTGTAGCAGGGACCATGGAATTATGAAACTCTATAGTCTATATTCTGCTATTGTTAACACTCTTCTTAGTGTAGTTTTGTTCGTTCTTGTTTGAACTTTGGCTACACTGAAACCACAATTACTGCCGGTATTGCTCAATCACAAAAAGAACATGTATGCAGACATAATATATGCAGAATTCAGAGAGATCGGCTTCATCTGTATTTATGTCGAGCATAAATGAGCCCTAAGAGCGTCGGTCAGGAAATGATGCCACCATGAACTGGTCTGCATGGCTGAGGGAGAAGCCTTGGTCTTATGGAGTGCAGTGTCCTGAGTGCCCCTCTAGTTATAAATGGGTAAAACAATCCTACTGGTTTCCATTAAGATTCTAGAAATGAAATCTTTGTAAGATTATCTAAATAAACCTGTTTTCAGGCCTTGCAATGGAATTTGTGTGGTTTGGGGAGAATTGAATTATTTTGGACTAATCTTCCAGTTGATGGGTTTAATAACCAAAGCAGCTTCAATTCTGAAAAGACAAGTGTTTATTTAATTAAATAAAAAGTGCAGTTATATCCAAGTGGTCAGTGCACTTGTTTCCAAAACAGAGGGTTCCCAGTTCAAACCCACCTGTGCCTATTCTCCATTCAATGTAGAGTTGCATCAGGAAGGGAATCCAGTGTAAAACTTCTGCCAAATCAACATGCACAACACAGAGGATCTCATGTGGCGACCCTGAGAAAACAGGAGACTTTAACTGCAGATAGTAAGAAAGGTTGAAGTGGGACATGGTCTATTGTGTGGCCAGAGAAGTGTTGGGGTATTGACACTGTGTGCAGATGTGCCCGTGGGCACGGTCATAACAGACAGGTAAATTTGTCCACACAGAGATGACGTTAGGGAACGATTGCCTCTCCCTGCTTTTCTATTTTTTGAG
This sequence comes from Thalassophryne amazonica, assembly GCF_902500255.1. Lineage (NCBI taxonomy): Eukaryota > Metazoa > Chordata > Actinopteri > Batrachoidiformes > Batrachoididae > Thalassophryne > Thalassophryne amazonica. The sequence goes on along the minus strand of NC_047115.1, from coordinate 28,545,192 downwards.
ATGGAATTTTTGAGGTTGAATTTTTTAAGGCTGATTTTTTTTTTAGGTTGAAGTTTTTGAGGCTGAATACTTTGATACCAAACAAATTCAACCTTAGAAATTCAACTTCAAACTCTGATTTTGATACTAAAAAAAAATTCAACCTTAGAAATTCAAATTCAAACTCTGATGGCACAGATTTACTTCCATAAGAATCTCTCCGGAATGGACAATCTCCTGACATTTTTTTTCCTTTTTGAGATTTGCTTTAAAAAGTTTGCAGAAAGATTTTTTTGTTTTTTGCTACACAAACGCATTCTCATGACTGCTTGTGTGTGTATTTGCGTGTGTGCTTGTTTCCCCCCCCCCCCAAAAGTTCAAAAAGCATATCTCGCTGTGATTTCTTTTCATGGAGCTCCCTCCGTCCTTTAGTTCCTCGTGCAGCTCGACCCCGCCTCGCACGCTTCTCCCCGTCACTCCTCTCATCTGGTGCCTTCAACTCCGCCGGTGGTTGAACCTCCTTTCCCATCTTTGTGGCCTTTATGTGTTCAGATATGAAAGCTGTTGTTGGCCTGCTAAAGCAAATGCATCAGGGGCAGAATCTTTCTCCGTGCATATGAAGGTTACTTCCACGTTGCAGCTGAAGATGAGAATTAAAAAAAAAAGTGCTAAACCATTGCTTTATTATGCACACAGCTTGTGCTTAAGGGTCATTATCATTGTGGATGTTTGTGTTGGAAATCTGAAGTCTCATTTGGCTGAGCAGATATTCCCTGCAGACTGGTGGAGTCATTTTTCGGTGATTATGAACATGATTTGTGCTTGTACTCATCTACATGGCTGATCTGCTGTAACAACATGCTTGTGCGGGGCCTCATTTGTGTGTTTTTTCTTGTATTATGATATGAAGCAAGCTGGGAAAACAAGCGCACTGATGCCGGATGACAGGATGACTTTTGAAAGCAGTGCTCACCGACTTCACATTTGGGGAGAGTGTAGCTCATAATTAGTCTATCAGGTTTATTCTGATGGATTATACATACATGGATTTAAAGGAATATGTAAAAGCAGGCATGAACATTTAGGGCACCACCCCGCCTGTTTGTGGACAGATAAAATTATTTAAAACATGCCACATGTGTGCTAATGCACATACAGGCCCTGTGCTGACTATAACCTTTAAGTATTAAATTCATAATTTCATATGGGTGCACATTCTTTACCCATCCAGCAGGTGGCAGTGTTCAGCGTGTCTCTCTGTTGATACAGACTCTGTAACAATGTTCAGACATTTGTGCGTTGCCACATGTTTAAAATTTTCGTTACATACAGAAGTTTTATCATCCCCAGCCACACGTTATAGCCATTTGTTAATTCCTATTTTACTTCCCCTGTGTCCACATTACTTTTAATGGTTTCAAACTGGGATAGTGCTTCCCATCTTTAAAAAAGGGGACTGAAGAGTCTGTTCCAATTATAGAGGAATTGCACTTCTCAGCCTCCCTGGGAAAGTCTATGCCCGGATACTAGAGAGGAGACTTAGGCCGTTAGTCGAACCTCAGATTCAGGAGGAGCAATGGGGGTTCTGTCCTGGTTGTGGAACAGTGGAGCAGCTCTTTCCCCTCGCAAGGATTTTGGAGGGGTCTTGGGAATATGACTAACCAGTCTACATGTGTTTTGTGGACTTGGAAAAGGCATATGACCGGGTCCCTTGGGGTATCCTTTGAGGAGTGCTACAGGAGTATGGGGTACTGGAACCACTGCATCATGTGATCCGGTCTCTATATGACCAAAGTAGGAGTTGTGTCCGCATTCTCGGCAATACTTCAGACCTGTTTCCAGTGGGCGTTGGACTGCGCCAGGGCTGCCTCCTTGTCAGCAATCCTGTTTGTGATGTTTGTTTGTGATGAGATTTCAAGGTGCAGTCAGACTGGAGGCTGTCTAGTTTGGTGACCTCAGAGTTGCATCTCTGCTTTTTGCAGATGATGTGGTTCTGTTGGCTTCATCAGGCAGTGACCCAGTGGCCCTGTATCGGAAAACGGTGGATTGTCCCCTCTGGGTAAGGGGAGACTTACCAGCCCAAGTGGAGGACTTTAGGTATCTCAGGATCTTGACCATGATTGGTGGTAAATTGGAGTGGGAGATTGATAGATGGATTGGGGCGGTATCTGAAATTTTATCGACGTTGTGCTAAAGAAGGAGGTGAGCCGGAAGGCGAAGCTCTCAATTTACCAGTAGCTTATGCTCCTGTCTTCACTTATGATCTGTCAGGTATCTAGGCTTACACTCCTGGACAGGGTGAGAAGCTCGACTATCTGGGAGGGACTCGGAGTAGAGATGTTTGTATCAACAGGAGCCAGTTGAGGTAGTTCGCCATCTGTTGAGGATGATCCCTGGCCATCTCCCAAAGAAGGTCTTCCAGGCACGTCCAACCGGAATGTAGCACTGGGGAAGACCCGGGACACGCTGGAGAGATTATATTTCCCAGGTGGCTTGGGAACTCCTTGGGACCCCCCCGGGAAGAGTTACAGGACTTCGCCGAGGATAGGGAAGTGTGGGATGAGCTGCTTGCTCTGCTGCTACGTGACCTTGACCCAGAAAAGTGGCTGAAAATGAATGAATGAATGAATGGGTTCTGATATCTCCATGACAACATGCTGTCGTATTTTTTGATTTTTGTTACCTGGATATTTGACGGTCTAACATAAAAAACAAAACAAAAAAAAACAATCAACATGGTTTTCTGTTTGAAGTCAATGAATATATTGATATTAGAAATTTAAATGCACACAACTATGGACGACTGAGCCAAAGCTCAAGCAATTCATCGATCTTGGCCATGTATAAATTGACTCAAGAGCTGCACACATTTTATCTAAGGAAAAACTGATGGTGACAGTATAAAGTTTATATATTAGAGACTGGAGCTGAAACGATTAAATCGAGTAACTGGAATAATTCAATTACAAAAAATGTTTGAGGCAAATTCTTTGCCTTAAGGCTTCGTTTTTACGAAGTAGTACATATGCCAGGCCTGTATGCGGCGCTGTAATGCTCCCACAAAAAACAGAGAAGAAGACCATAGAGCATGCGCATAACTAATGTAAGAGCTAATCAACGTAGCAGGCGACGCTAAAAGTTTACAAAGCCACATGCTGAATAAAATAAAGCCTTTAATAGAAAGAGGGTCCACGCTGATCGTCCAAAACAGACTTATTGCACATTTAAAGTGAAGCAGTATCATTGTATATTTTTTTAAAAACACGGTTTGGTCCACTGGCTGCTCTCCACCTCCACAGATGAAGCGAAAGGATGCGCACTTTAAGTGAATCATATTTAACAATTAAAAAAAAAATGCCTTTATTCAGATTTGGTAAGAGTTTTTATCAACAGGCTGTACAGTTAATTTATCAGTGCAGCTTTGTGGAAACGCTGAACTCCACAGCCGTTTTTCAAAGGCTTTGTTATTTGTCAAGTATCCACAGAAACAAGGAATTTGACATGGGTTTGAGCTGCTATCTGTACGGCATGTATAAATATAAACACAATAAATTACAGTAATAAAAACTGCAAATGAAATGTGCAGTAAAAGAAAAAAATGTCCTGTCCACATCCTGAAGATTTCACAGACCGCCTGGGCTTATGGTTCGGCAAAGCTCCAAAACTCTTAATAATGTGAAAAAATAAATAATTGCCCAGGAAAACAGAGTGAGAGGGAACATCCTCAATTTAAAAATCAACATGATGGCACAGTAACATTGTGCCATTGCTTAAGGAGAGCCCTACCACTATGGATATTGTTTAAAAACACAAGTACTTTTTATCCGATTAATCGATAGACTACCCGATTCCAAAATATTTGATGGCTGCAGCCCTATTAGAAACGGTTTAATAGGAGGTGTGCTAGAGGTGCAGCTGTGAGTAAGTTAAATAAAAAAAAATACAATAAAATGCATGCCCACAGATACACACAAAAAACCCAAATTAAATGCACACGGTCAAAAAAGGACATTAAGAAAACGGCTACAGTACAGAAGATACAGTGTTGTCTAATTGAAATTCAGCCCAGTCCATGTTGCAGAAAAAAGAACTCTTCTCCCGCTCCAGTGTCACTTCCACCATGCGATCTGTCATGGGATTATATTTGTTGTTGATGCCAGACATTGCATCCGCCACGATATGATGCAACAATTCACGCTGTCTCTGGACTGTCAGGTTGTCCACTCTATGTGCATTCATTGAGTCTCGAGTCTGCTCGATAACGTGTTCAACAAAATTGATGAGTGCTTGAGTGAAGAAGACAAGTCCAGTTCCCTCTAAGATGACTAATGTATGTCCCTACATTATGGATCATGTGTAACAAATACAATGAACAGTGAATCATGTGTGAGGAATTCCGGTATTTGTCAATATGTGCCACATGCTGTATTGTTGTCAGCTACAATCCATGCAGTGTGACAGTATATGCTGTAACAGAGAGCTTGCGCTTGCATCAAGGAACAGTTGTAGTGCAGCAAATAACAGAATATTTACAATGGAATCGTTCAAATGGTGAAACAAGCACCACATTCAGCACAAATACTCCTTAAACATTAGTCTTTTGAAAAAACCCGCTTGCCACTTGAATTTTCAAAAGGCAGCCAGGTAGGGGTCAATTGAGGATTTACACAGGGGTCAAAAATTCAAAATGCTCTCATCATATTGAAACCTATACCACATTATTTGTCTGATCATAATGATTCCAAAAAGGTATAGTTTGGGCTATCTACGAAATGAATGTTCTGGAGTTATGGGGTAAAAACAGCAAGAATGGTGGCAAAGGTCAGTTTCAGTTTGTGCAGGGGTCAAAGTTAAAGTTACTCAATTTTGGTAAAAAGTGGTGCAAGTATTGGTTGAGCTAATAGGATTATTAAATGGAATAGTTTTGACTGTGTTGAATGCTTAGTCTCCACAGTAAAGGTCAAACAATGTTGACGTCCATTGGATTCTATGACATGTGACATATGTTACCCCATAACATGATAACTATGGATGGCACATGGTGCAAACTAAGAGAGCTTTAAATCAGAAGTGTCTGACTCCGTGGTATAACTCACAAACTCGTAGCTTAAAGCAGATAACCCGTAAGTTGGAGAGGAAATGGCGTCTCACTAATTTAGAAGATCTTCACTTAGCCTGGAAAAAGAGTCTGTTGCTCTATAAAAAAGCCCTCCGTAAAGCTAGGACATCTTTCTACTCATCACTAATTGAAGAAATAAGAACAACCCCAGGTTTCTTTTCAGCACTGTAGCCAGGCTGACAAAGAGTCAGAGCTCTATTGAGCTGAGTATTCCATTAACTTTAACTAGTAATGACTTCATGACTTTCTTTGCTAACAAAATTTTAACTATTAGAGAAAAATTACTCAGACCACCAAAGACGTATCGTTATCTTTGGCTGCTTTCAATGATGCCGGTATTTGGTTAGACTCTTTCTCTCCAGATTGTTCTGTCTGAGTTATTTCATTAGTTACTTCATCCAAACCATCAACATGTTTATTAGACCCCATTCCTACCAGGCTGCTCAAGGAAGCCCTACCATTATTTAATGCTTCGATCTTAAATATGATCAATCTATCTTTGTTAGTTGGCTATGTACCACAGGCTTTTAAGGTGGCAGTAATTAAACCATTACTTAAAAAGCCATCACTTGACCCAGCTATCTTAGCTAATTATAGGCCAATCTCCAACCTCCTTTTCTCTCAAAAATTCTTGAAAGGGTAGTTGTAAAACAGCTAACTGATCATCTGCAGAGGAATGGTCTATTTGAAGAGTTTCAGTCAGGTTTTAGAATTCATCATAGTACAGAAACAGCATTAGTGAAGGTTACAAATGATCTTCTTATGGCCTCGGACAGTGGACTCATCTCTGTGCTTGTTCTGTTAGACCTCAGTGCTGCTTTTGATACTGTTGACCATAAAATTTTATTACAGAGATTAGAGCATGCCATAGGTATTAAAGGCGGTGGTTTGAATCATATTTGTCTAATAGATTACAATTTGTTCATGTAAATGGGGAATCTTCTTCACAGACTAAAGTTAATTATGGAGTTCCACAAGGTTCTGTGCTAGGACCAATTTTATTCACTTATACATGCTTCCCTTAGGCAGTATTATTAGACGGTATTGCTTAAATTTTCATTGTTACGCAGATGATACCCAGCTTTATCTATCCATGAAGCCAGAGGACACACACCAATAGCTAAACTGCAGGATTGTCTTACAGACATAAAGACATGGATGACCTCTAATTTCCTGCTTTTAAACTCAGATTAAACTGAAGTTATTGTACTTGGCCCCACAAATCTTAGAAACATGGTGTCTAACCAGATCCTTACTCTGGATGGCATTACCCTGACCTCTAGTAAACTGTGAGAAATCTTGGAGTCATTTTTGATCAGGATATGTCATTCAAAGCGCATATTAACAAATATGTAGGACTGCTTTTTTGCATTTACGCAATATCTCTAAAATCAGAAAGGTCTGTCTCAGAGTGATGCTGAAAACTAATTCATGCATTTATTTCCTCTAGGCTGGACTATTGTAATTCATTATTATCAGGTTGTCCTAAAAGTTCCCTAAAAAGCCTTCAGTTAATTCAAAATGCTGCAGCTAGAGTACTGACGGGGACTAGAAGGAGAGAGCATATCTCACCCATATTGGCCTCTCTTCATTGGCTTCCTGTTAATTCTAGAATAGAATTTAAAATTCTTCTTCTTACTTAGAGGTTTTGAATAATCAGGTCCCATCTATCTTAGGGACCTCGTAGTACCATATCACCCCAATAGAGCGCTTCGCTCTCAGACTGCAGGCTTACTTGTAGTTCCTAGGGTTTGTAAGAGTAGAATGGGAGGCAGAGCCTTCAGCTTTCAGGCTCCTCTCCTGTGGAACCAGCTCCAATTCAGATCAGGGAGACAGACACCCTCTCTACTTTTAAGATTAGGCTTAAAACTTTCCTTTTTGCTAAAGCTTATAGTTAGGGCTGGATCAGGTGACCCTGAACCATCCCTTAGTTATGCTGCTTAGAGCTTAGACTGCTGGGGGGTTCCCATGATGCACTGTTTCTTTCTCTTTTTGCTCTGTATGCACCACTCTGCATTTAATCATTAGTGATGGATCTCTGCTCCCCTCCACAGCATGTCTTTTTCCTGGTTCTCTCCCTCAGCCCCAACCAGTCCCAGCAGAAGACTGCCCCTCCCTGAGCCTGGTTCTGCTGGAGGTTTCTTCCTGTTAAAAGGGAGTTTTTCCTTCCCACTGTAGCCAAGTGCTTGCTCACAGGGGGTCGTTTTGACCGTTGGGGTTTTACATAATTATTGTATGGCCTTGCCTTGCAGTGTGGAGCGCCTTGGGGCAACTGTTTGTTGTGATTTGGCGCTATATAAAAAAATTGATTGATTGATTGATTGATTATATTATTGCAAGGTTGGCTGTTATTTTCTTTCATTTGTGAAGCAATCTCACTTTATGATATCATAAAGACCTGATGATAAAAATTCAACTTTTGACTGTCATCCTCTGGGAGTGGGCAGATATTTTGCTCCATTGTGTGAGTGATGTGTTCTCCAAGAATACCTTCTGTTATGAAATGTGCACTGCCTGCCTGTTTGAAAATCACAGAAGCAAAGTAGTTGTAATTGGTTCGTCGTGTTCCCTGAGCCTAATACACAATTTAACACAGTAATTTGGATGGTGCTAAAATAGCTTTTCTGAACTCCACTGAGAATTCCCATAATGTTCAGGCCACTAACCTGCTTCTAAAAGTTCCCATAGGAGTTGCTTCAAAAGGGTTTTTTACTATCATGTGAGTTTTGTATGCATTTTGTAGAGGAGGTAGTAGGTATGAAATTACACTTTACCGTCTACGATGGGATGCAGTGTAATCTTAACATGACTCGGTGATATCGCTTTGCAAAATCACAGAACAGTGAGCACAGAGGATTTATAGCCCCATTTATTTTTACATTTATTTAATTTAACCCTCTGTGGTCCTGGGGTACTTCCAAGATTTGACCATACGTTCAGTAATTAGCCAAAGTATTTAGCTCATAAAAGGTAGTGTAATATACGAAGAAAATTATATATCAGTGTAAAATAACTTAAATGAAATCACTCATCATTTTCAGCTGGATGTTGGATGTTTTGTACCTTCACTCTATCCAGAAATGTTCATAAATATCTGTCATTGAATGAAAAGTGGAAAGTCCTTCACAAAAAATGCCCATTTGCTTTGTTGGGTGGGGGTGGGCGGGCACACTTGGAGATTCTGGAAAATAAAGCCCATCCTTATATGTGCGTGTGTGTGTTTTAATGAGAGTGTGCACTGTCTGTAGTATAAAATAAAAAGTAAAAAGTGTTTTCAGGTTGACAGGACCTTTTTTTTTTTTTAAGCATTTCTGAGGGTTTAGCAGCGCTGTCACTCACTCTGACTCTTGAACAGCCCAGTGGTGCTCTCTGAATGAGCCTGTTGAAGAAGCAGGCATAGAGAGAGAGAGAGAGCTGTAGGATTGGCCGTGAGGAAAAGACTGTCTAGAGCAGGGACTGAAACTAGAGGTGACACTCTGTAGTTACCTCCGCCAACAAAGTTGGAAGAGGTTATATTTTTGCCCCTGTTTATTTGTTTGTGAACAGCCTGGAGCCCACAATTTTTCATATATCGTTATGAAATTTTTGCTGAAGATTCATAACCTGATAAGCAAGAATTGATTAAATTCTCAAGGTCATAGGTCAAAGTCAGGAAAAATCTTGGAAAAATCCCTATCTTTAACATTGAACAAATTTTCAAAAATTCATAACTCAAATAAAGAGATCAAATTTATTTCATATTTGAGAGCGTTATACAGGATGGAATCCTTTATAGAATGACAAAGATTGATCCAGATCTGATCCAAATTACAGATTTTGTAGCTATTTAAATTTATCATTGAAAACCCCCGTTTTGAAGAGTTCAGATGCAAAACCCTTCAAGTACTTTTTTTTTTCGAATGGAGAAAATGCAGATGAAAATGGAGATTTAAAGGAAACCATATGCAGAAATGCACAGACTTTCATCAATAAAATCAAAACAGTTTGTTCAAATTCTTTCATTTTTGCAGACTGATGGTCCCCTTGACAGCCAAGTGAATGTTGTCAACTTAAAAATTTATGGTTTTGGAGATACTGGGTTTTGCATCTGAACTCGTATATTTTACATCATCTCTTAATCAAACCCCAATCACTCTCATATTTGAAAGTGAGGTGCAGACTGTCACTCACTATCACCTGACAAAGTTTGATCCGGATCTGATCCAGTGTCACAGACCGAATGCCCAGGTGCCATTCCGGTGGCGAAGCAACAATATAGCCACGGGTGAGGGCTGAAATAGAGTGCAGGCTTCAGACAGCTGTACTTTATCCTTCACCTGTGCACTTATCGACTTTTATTGTTCAGCATTTTTTAAAATATCAACATTTCATAATTTTTAGTGAATATTTGTGCATATTTTTTGGTGTCGCCTACACTTTAAATGACTGATCGGGATTGGGGGGCAATAAAACCTTTTTGGGGACACCCCTGTTATAAACTACCTGGATCTGCTGTGATACCATTAATGAGGAAGAGGGGAATGCATATGGATGAAGGGGATATGGTAATTTGGACATGAAACTCTTCAAGGGGATTGTAATACACTGTGTGCCATGATGGAGTGTGTTTGTTAGTATTCTGCACTGGTTTTTGAAAAGACTGACTGATATTTAATAGTTGATCCTTTCTCTTGACCTAGTGAACAATACATCAGCTTTCTGACACAGGTTAAGTGTGGAAAATACACTAGTGATTTCCTTAGCATTTGACTTTGTAGCAGAGTAACTTCGACTATTTGGATTGGAACAAATATCTTTTCAGAGAGCTTCATACAATGTTGGCACTCTCATTTCATTTTGAAACAAACATCGCAGTGTACAGATTTGTTAATTAATCTACTTTATAAGCCCAGTCCAACAATACTGTTTATTTTTCTTTATTTAATGCTGTTTGCACTCTACGTCATGCGCTGCTCTCTGTGCATTTTGGTTCTGTGCCATAGGGAAGCAGCTAGTCTGAGACAGTGCAACGCACATGTTTTCTCACTTGCACACTGTGACATTCTGTCTGTTTCTTGAGATTAATTTATTTCTTAATCTGTACCGTGCAACAGAAGACATGCAGATGTCGTGGTCTGACATGATCGTGATCACATGATTCCAGAGATTACATCTGTAATGTGTCAAATTAATTTATTTATCCAGCACCAAATCACAATATACTGTAATTCCCTCTGAGCAAGTACATTGGGATCGGTGTTAAAGAAAAACTCCCTCAGGTGATTTTGATTATAGGAGGAAACCTCAAGCAGACCAGACTCAGTGGGGTGACCATCTGTTTTGGGCGTACTATCAATAACAAATAAAATAAAAAAAACAAAAAAAAAACACAACAACGGATCATTGAACATGCAGAGACAGAATGTTGCAGGTACGCAGCCGCATCGGGCCCAGTGATTACGAGTAATGGATCAAAAGGCAACCAGGAGGTGAAGAACAGAGTCCCAGTAACAAGGATGGTAAATGGCACACAGCACAAAGGTCAACTGATTCACACAACAGAATCACAATTTAACCACACTTCCATGACAGTTATGTCTTCATGTGAGAATGGGTTTATAGCCATGAAATTATTTACCAGGTGTTTTGACTTGTGTGGACCTCATCAGATCAATACAGCCTCACGGCTACAGTGTTGATATGAGATGAATAGTCGGATTGATTTCCAGATGCATGGATATTTGATGTCATGTCATCAGCATCATTAAAAAACAAAAATTCCTGACCTGACGGGTTGTTGGCCCAATTTCTCAAAGGTGTTGACTGTGTTGCACAATCCATATCATAGCACGCAATCAGACCGGTGATGACTATGGCATGCATGTGCTGCCCAACTGTAATGGCCACATGATGGACCCAACCCATAGATCCAAGATCTCCAAACAACTCACACATAGGCCTCACACGTCCCAGTCCTGGATGGATTTTATATGGGTGGATGAATGGATGGATGGATCCCTCAGATGTGCCAACGCCTGGCATGGACTCCTTACAGCCACCTGTGTTGTGTGTTGGGGGGGTGGCTGGATGTTTTGGTGTTCTTTTCTTTTCTTTGCTCTTCAGGTGGCATGAGAACTGATTTGTCTGTGGAGAAGGTGCTGGCTGAAGAGTCCTGACCCTCATCAACATCATGTGTAGCACCTGTGACTGGTGCTCACATGCAACCTTAAAGACTTTCAGCTGAAGCAGATAATTGGATGGCGTTCTGCATTTAAGGCATGTGTGATTCAAGCAGAACTGCCGGGAACTCGACCTTGTGATGTTCGTTTGTGAGACGCTGAGGACCGCGCCTGGGTTTGACACATCGAGCCCGTGAAGCAGGGAAGGATGAGGACACATGCTGTCAGCACACGTTAAAGGTAATTAAGTGTTTGATTAATTGTTGATAGTAACTTGGTGTTTTGTTACACAGTATACTTGAATTGTGATGAGAATTGTGCAGTTTGCTTCTCACTGCTGTGGCGTGCAGGATAAGTGATCCTCCACCTGTTGTGAGAAGCTGCTCATTTGCATAAAGTTAAAAAGATACAGACCTGAATGTGTTGCTGATAGCGTGTGTCTTTTGAAAGATATTGTTGTAACTGCTGACTTACCTCTCCTCTTCTTTGCTTCACAGAGAGTCAGTTTGTCGTGTCCACCTGGGGGGTGTTTGTCTGGTGGTAGTGAGTCCAGGAACGCCGGGCTTCTCTCCTTTTGGGCGCTTAAGAGCGCGCCAACAGTCACTCCACCAGAAGGACGTTCTTTTAGTTTTGTACACATTATTATGCACAGGTGAAAAATAAATTGTTTCTGTTGTTGGAACCGCTTTCTGGTTATTTTTAGCGCTGGGTTCTGTCTGACGCAGGTCCGCTCCTCAACCCGCGTCGACACATAACAACCTGTGCTCCGCACAGCTTTTTTTTCTCCTGCCTAAAAGTGCGAGTTAGCAAAATGATACAGAAAGTCTACATAACAAAAAACTCTCCTGTAAATGTCTATAAATGTTTCCAGCTCCATGTGTGAGAGGGGCTCATGTTTGCCAAGAGAAGGGGGAGAGGCGCACAAAACAATTGATCTCCCTCTTCCCACCACACACTCTGTTGGCATAGACAGAGCTCTACCTACCATAACTTTCATACAAACCACAAAGGAGGAAGAGAAATGAACAGTGGCTCCATCGCTGGTGTGTGTGTGCAGACACATCCATGTGCGATGGCGTGTACTATGTATATTTTTCAGAAACTAACGGAGACAAAGCACCATCTGCGCGCAGCAGGCTGTCCTGCTCTTCTTGATGTGGGTCTTCTTTCTGTGAGTATTGTTATGAAACCAACTACTGCTGTTAACGCCGACAGCTAATAATGTCCTCCTGGGTGACTGCGCCGTAGACAAAGAGGAATGAAAAGAGGCCAGCAAGTAGGAGACACACGGATACCGTCTGTGTGTGTGTGTACACACCTCGCTCTCATTAAAAGAACTGGTAAAGTCCATAGACTGTATAATTTACTGGACAAACCCTCCGTGATATCACCCATGGGCTTTCTGAGGAGTGCGTTTGAAGCCCAAATGGGGCGGTTCCAAACGTCATCATTTTGGCAGTGTGTGACTCCGCCCAACTCCCAGCCAACCCTTAAACGGATAAAAAGGTGGAGCTTGGGCAGGATGAATGGGTTGGATGCTCTGAGTTCCAGAGTAGGCGAACGCTAACAGGCTAACCTCGTTTTGAGAGAGATGAGATGAGAAATGAGATTTATTGTCATTGTCATTACACGAGTGCAAGAACAACGAAATTACGTTTACACTCCAATTACCTCAGACAAGATACAGCAATTAATCCACAGTTATTACTTGTTTAGCGTAATAATGACACACATCAGAATTAAAGACAACACATATATATTTGACATTGTTTATGTGCACTAAAACTTGTAGCAGTCCATAATCCGAATTGAGGTAAAGTGGGTGAAGGCCGCAGCAGGCGGGGCCCGCACCGTCCAGAAGCTGACTCACTTCTGGTAGCATCAAAGATGATCACAGACCCAAACAATGAGTCAGCACTTCTGTCTCTGTGCACCCTGTCCACTACTGGAAGCTCCTGTTTACTACATAGCTTGTAGCAGTGAAGCAGCTGAGAGGAGCGGCAAAGCTCAACTCTCTACGTTTTGTTTCAATAATAATACATATGTTTCTTGGAGGGGATTGGCCCGTAGCTTCCATAACTGGTAGGTTCGGGTGCAGGTATGAAATATTATATAACGGCTGAGTGGATCCTTGTCATTTGATTGGTGGGTTGTCACGTGACATGGATTATTCAAACCATTGTGTTTCATTGACTGTGCAATAGTTCTTTTTTAGCATGCAATTTTGGTGCTATATGAAATGTGCTATTGCACGCCCCTGACCACCGCACGCGCTCACACTACCGGGGGCGTTGTTTAGCTAAACATTCGCCCTATTGACGTTTCAAATCCTGCAAAACTTTGAAGAGGTCGCTGCGCTGCGAGATCTCAGTAACATTGAGAACTGCATTGAGACGCTCTGATCACGCTGCACTTTAACCGCTGCACACAGACAACAGCATTAACATCGCAACATAAAACTAATTTTATATTGTGCCTAAAACTCTCATGAATATATTCTCTGGGTTTATAGATGTTGTTATTGCATTTGTTTTATGTAAACATGCGAGAATCACACGCTGTCTCTCCGTTATTTTCAGTGGGAGCTGCTGTGAGCTACGCTCGCTTCCTGATCATGTTGTTCTGGGAGAAAATGAAGTTTGCTGTTTGACATCTTGATTATTGTTCTTTACAACACTGTTTGTCCTCTTTGTTCCAGACTAATATAAATGTCTGAAATTCAGTTTGCGTTTATTAAATTCCACGCAGATTAAATGTAGCAGACACAGATTGTTTGTTATAATTGTTTTAGCAAGTTTTCAGGGTATTATGCAGCAGTCTCTTATTAACGTGACGAAAAGCATAAAAAAAATTACATTTTTGTAGTATAATATTCATTTACACTTGTCATCATGTGGATTCTCTATATGTTGTTTGACTGCAGTGGCTCTCTGGCATGCAAGGGATTATGGGATACGTCAATAGGGCGAATAGTGGTTTGTTTTGCTAGCGGATGATGATTTAAAGGAGCTAATTGACGCTGCTAATCCTTCTAACACAAAAAAACACAAATCCACTACGCTGTAAGCCATCTGGAGGTATGAAAAACTGAGGATGAAAAGCTGGGCAAATTTCTGACATGATTTTTCGCTGGACTGAGGAACTACACAGTCTTTTTTTTTTTTCCTTTTTTTGGGGGGGAAGTACATGAAGTCAGTGCACAGCATCACGGACTACATCGTCGCAATTTTGGACTCCAATTTAAAATTCATGTTGGACTATTGCACCAGAGGAACACCAAAATGTAACTCCCTTTTCTGTTGTTTATAAATGAATAAAATATCAAATGACAAGGATCTATTTTAGCCATTATTTAAAACACGTTTTTTTTTTTCATTCTTTCAATGTTGCGAATATATCATGAGGTGAAAGATGGAATGTTCCATTCAGCGAGGCTTTTGTTGAATGGTACGTTCCATCTTTCACCTCATGAAATATTCGTACCATTGAACTCATAAACATTCATTATTTGTATATTACAAATGCGATATTGTAACAGTGGGCTAACATCATCAATGGTACTAGGATACAAATGAAATAATACTGAAATCTCATTTAATACTGGTGCACTGGCTTTTTTGATAGTCCATTGGTAAAATTGACTGCACAGCAAGCCATATTATCTCGGATAATAAAATGCACAGAAACAACAAACATGCCAGAGTCCACAGTAGCTCGCGGCCATTACAAGCAGGGACCTGGACTCGGCTCGCCAACACATAGCTGTCGCTCAACGTGACCATACCCTTAGTTATTCTCAAATTTATGTCTTGAAGTAACTCCATTTAACTTATTAAAAAAATTCACCTCTTGCACAGTTGTCACAAATGGGAAACTAGATACAGAGACCGAAAACCTTTTTTGTGTACCATGCTCTACACATGCTTATTTCGGCTGTAAAGTTGGACATTTTTTTATGGGTTTCTTTTAAACTCAAAAGTGGAAAATTTTGCATTTCTTTGAATGGCCACTTGAGACTGGCTCCACAAATGAGTTACTTTCCATCAAAACCCTTGTTAAAATGTTCAGTTTTAGAGGAGAAATAAACAAAAACGGTTTTGGTCCCTACAGGTATTTCCTCCCTCCATGACGCCTGAATGGAGGGTGACTTTTATTCTTATAACTCATCAGTTTAACATAGTTTAAGCCATGCGATTAAAACACCTCGACCGAGGTTAGCTTGTAAGTTGAACTTGCTTGAGACAGGGTCTTTGTTTGACTCGCCCATCTTACTCAGGCTTTTGTTTTGTCCATGTGCCACATGTTTACCCATTCATGGGTTGGCCTGGATTTAAGCGGAGTGCACACTACCAACATTGCGAAACCTAACACTGCACATTTTGAGCTACACATTTTGAGCTCTTCAGAAAACCTGCGGGTGTCATCACAGAAGGTTTGTCCAGTGTATTATGCAGTCTATTGGACGGACTCCCTATTAAAAGGCAGCCTCAAGCAGTATAAGCGAAGTGCTCATCTCAGGCTGCACGGTGCATTATGGGTATGCTAAATTTTTTGGCTACCAATCCACATTCAAAGACGGCGGAAAGCAGCGAGGAATGGTATGATTTGGACCATTTCAACCACTGGGAGGTTAACAATTTAAAATGTTTTTGTAAACTCCGCGGATTGCCTGTTACAACCATGACTGCGTACGGCAGTAGACAGAAATGGAAAGAAGAGCTGGCTGCGCTTGCGTGTGCTGCATCGGTACAGAAACTACCGTTGGTGCTGACAAAGGAGGAAGAGAGAGCTGCTGTCAAAAATGATGACCAGTCCATGTTGATAGTTGGAGACAAACAAATTTCTGACCCCTTGAAGGCAACTGAGGGATGGTTAGACGAAGTCCAGGGTCTGAAACTGTGGATATGGCAGAATATTTGCTAAGCAGGGATGAGAAATCGCTACTCCACCGGCTTCATAATGACTACAAGGAAGGTGGGTCTCACATATAACCTCTTTGGTGTCACGTTTGTTTTGATAAGTTGACAGACATACATTGATATGTGCATTCTGCACATTTTCAGGATATTGACAAAATTAATGTGTGCAAGAAACTTACAATTTTAGTCCATCTTTTACGTCTATCTGGATATTTCTTTTCTGTGGGGAAACTGTGTAGAATGAATGGAGGTTTACAACCACATTTCTTCTTTCCGTCTTATGGGTGGACTCGGCAGAGCCTTGCAATCATGTGTTTTCAGCCACCTTTCAAGCCTATAAATTCCATTCAAGCATTTGAAAACAGCACAGTCTTGACAGTGTTGGACTGTCATTATTGTATGCGTCGCTTAAAGTAGACCTGCATTGAAATAAATGCAGTCAGATCTTTGGACCAAAAAATGACTTATATTTACACATAAGATCCTTCTGAATGTAGTAAAGTAAATCTGCAAGCCCAGATCTGTCATTCAACGGAGAAATCTTCGTTTAAAAATGACAAATTTACAGCTAAAATTTAGCCCTCCGCAAAACTGTCAGCACATCCGGGACGTTGCCGAGACGCAAGAGAGAAGACCCTATCCCAGCATGCATTGCACGCACCAACTGTAATTTGTGGATTTACGTCAGTTTGCGTCTCTTACAAAAACACCTTTTTTTTTTTGTCTTATATGGAAGGATCGACCTTTTTTAAAACTTCATGTTGTCTTGCGGTACGTTTGGTGAGTACACATTTCTTTCATTTTTGCTTGAAAATTATTTTTGGGGACTTTTTCTTACGCCCATTTGATTGAGTGGTGTCACATTGAAAATCTACTGTCTTTAGCCTCTGGTGTTACCATTGCGGAGTACGGATGCGGGACCCGCAAAGAATCCTACTCATTAAAAAGACACAAACCTCTCTCAGTGGCCACGGAGCTCTGCGGCTGCGATTACCGAGGCCGTGCACTGGAGCGCTCTGCATCAAAACAGCGAGCGTAGTCTCTGGACTTGTTGGCCGCACCTCCATTCAGTAAACAGGGAGGTGGTGCTGGAGTTGGCCGCAGCTCTGCACAGCAGACACGAGGGCGGTGTGAGTACCGAGCATGCAGACTCAGTAAGCACATCGGAGGCAGTGAGAGCAAGGCGTAAGGGGTCGGGGAAAAACGTCGCCCGCTGTCAATGTCGCCACTGATCTGAGCATGCAGAGCTGTATCTCGCATTCATTGCAGCTTACTTTTGGATGTTGAAACCAGGATGTGTATAACAGTAACATTACTAACAGATAAAATCAATTTCAATGCGGGATCGGACTGAAGGTGCTAGCGCTCCGTCTTCTGCTGCACGTCATGGCAATGTCCCGGATTTGCAAACAGTTTTCATGGAGGGCCAAATTTTAGCTGCAAATTTGTCATTTTTAAACAAAGATTTCTCTGCTGAATGACAAATTTGGGCTTACAGATTTACTTTACTGCATTCATAAGGGTCTTATAAATACATATCAGCTAATTCTTTCTGAGATCTTACCACATTTATTTCAGTGCAGGTCTACTTTAAGGCTTAAAGCCTTTGAAACAATCTCTGTAAGCCTTAACTTTCACAGTCCGCTAACGCTAGCGTATACGAAATTCAGTGGTAGCGGTGTGTGTTTGGTAGCTGGAATTTTTGACCCCGTTTGACCCGCGCATGCGCAGATGTGTTGCGCACTTCACTTAGGGAACTGCAAGATTTGCCACTTCCGCCTTGGCTTCATTTTCCAGCACTGGAGGCTGGGGCTTAGTGAACTGAATGAACAGGCACATGCGTTGTCTTGTTTCCTTTTCCTGGCCTTTCCTACTCGATCTCTCGTGTGTGAAGAGGGGAGGTGGCACAGGGAGGAGGAGCGAGCGGGTGCATTGTGTTCCAGCAGAGCTCCTTACTCCAGTCCAGCTGACACAGACTTGTGTCAGGAGAATCCGTCCTGCTGATGTTGGGGAAGCGATAAACTGAAAGAGATGTCTAAACTGCTGAAGTGGGCCTGGGCGAGAGGCGCGATGGGTCTGTTTGTTTGCCATTCTTGCTGAGCACCATTTCACAAAGAAAACTTTTTCCTTGTTTGCTGATGGAGAGAAAGTTAAAAGAAGGAGAGAAAGGGAAATGAGTTGAAGAGGTTTTTTTTTTGTTTTTTTTTGAGTGACTCGTGGGCATGCAGACTGTTGAACTTTTGGATGTGTGACATTTGGACATGGCGAGGGAGGCAATAAAAGTCTTAAACATGTTTTTTTTTCATCTGCTCACAATTGTCAAAAGCAGTGGTCATTGAACCTTCCAGCCACATGAATATGCATGCTGGCTTTTCTTCTCTGTGCTCATAGCTGTATTATTTTCTTTCCATCCAGAGACCAGTCGTGTTGTGTTTGATTGGCCCTGACATTTGAAAAGGTCCTTCAATTTGAAAAAAAAAAAAAGCACAAGAAGGGGGGGAAAAAGTTGTTTATGGCAACTGGAGAACTCTTCTTGCAGTGGAGTAAAAAATGGCATTTTGAAAGCAGCACATCTCCTGCATATTTAAATGCTAATGGGCCTGTGAATACGCCGCCTAATAGGATGTTTCAATCTGCAGGAGTACTGCAGTATGTACACTTTCAATATTCAGTCACACTGTGTGAGTGGTACTTTAATAGCTGTGGAAGATGCATCGGCTCATTTTATTATCTGATTATGCTCAGGCTGAAGTTTTTCTGCATTAACACTTTCTTTCCTTCAGACAGTATGAAGATTATCTCAACACACACAGAGAGTAGGCGCAGATCCGCGGGAAAGCTTCAGGGAAATTTCTTTTTGAGTTGCCGTTATCTGAACTGTATTTTCCCAATGGTTATGAAGCAGATAAAGTTTAACAGCTTGTTTTACAAGCTCGTTGTAGCTGTGTGGCAGAGAGGGGTCGATGCCGGGGCCCCTGAGGTTCTGGGCTGGCATCCTTGCCGTGGGGCGGCAGGTCTTTGTGTTCATCCTCCTTACATATTTGGTCTCAGAGTTGTGCTTCTTCCCTCGTTTTGGTGAATTGGTGTTTGCATTATCTTAAAAAAATGTTTGGGTGCTTTTGTCATTAGAGTAGCAAATGTGTCATCATTTATGTATGAGGACCCTAGAGTCATAACGTCCGGGTTGGTCTATACTCCCATTTCATCTACTTCCCATTTGGTCTACTCCCAGTTTGTGCTATTTCGTCTACTCTCGTATTTTCTTTTTTTTTTTTTTTTTTTTCCTTAATTAATTACAAAATTTGGAATTATAAGCGGTTGGGTTAGGGTTAGGGAGTAGTCAAAATGGGATTTATGTGCTTTCCTAAGAGTAGACCAAATGGGAGTAGACCAACCGGGAATAAACCCGTAGAGTACCCAGAGAGCCAGAGCCTGCAAACTCCACACTGAAACACTCTGGCTGGGATTGAACCTTTGTCACGAGCTTTTGCATTGACTGCGGCACCACCATGCCGAGGGACAGGAAGCAAAATGTTTTCTGGTTGATGGTCAGTACCTGTTACATGATTGTTGCTTTTTGTGGTCTGAGATCGTTGTCCTTGCAGGTCATTGGTCGTCCCCTCTTCCCTCAAAATTGAATGGCTTACGTTTCAGGTCAGTCCCAACTTTTTGGCAAAATTAAGAAAAATAGTTTTATTCATTTTTGACTAATCCTACAGAAAGACAAACAAAACCTCCATGTATTACTAATAATTATTATTATAATTACACATTATTAAGATAATAATAATTGTCTTTTATCAAGGGTCTACCCTTGTGGCCTGTTAGCAGGAGTAAAACACAAACAAAATGTTAAGAACAATTTGTATATTCACATGTAAAGCACAACCTGATTGGCCAGTAAGAAAGAAGTCTGTCGTATGTGACAGCCGTTGTAAAGAGTCATGGCGCATATTTTAATTGAAACAGAACATACTAAATATGATTTTAAAACATGCACTGTGGCACTAATAAACTAAAGAGTGGTGAGTTATCAGGGTTCTCGCTAGTGTTCTTTTTAAAATTTTTATATTATGTGGTTTTGGATCTGTTTTGGTTTTACGATTTTTCTACTTGGTCATGTTTTGTTTCTGCTTCACTTTAGATGTCTTTGATCTTCTTGTGTTGTTAGTTGTCATCTGACCTTTAACCCTGGCACACCTGTCCTTCATTTTGTTTATTAGTTTGAGTTGGTATTGAAGTAGCACCTGGTTCTCTGCTGATTTGCTGGTTCCTTTGCGTTTGTTACTTTGCCCATGTTATTCATGCAGCTCCTGCTTGTTGTAAGTATTCTGAACCTTGTTTGTACTTCCTGTCATCCCTGTAGTAGTTTTGTGTGTTGACTCCTTGTTCGAAATTTCTTGTCATGTTTTGTTTGGAGTCATTTTTCCATGTTACCTGTTTGGTCTGATATTCACTTTGGAATCATTAGACAGCTTGCTTTTTTTTTTTGCATCAACTCCTTTTGTCTGTTTGCTGACAATAACTGGCGTAAATAAAGTCCAAGACACAATCAGTGGCATCAATGTTTTTGTATCCATCCCCTGACTTGTCTGAAGAAGACTGGATGTTAGTGATGCTCTATATGGGTTATACTAAGGGCCCCTTCACACATAGTGTGAATTTGGTCGAATTGCGCATAAAGTGCGCATGAAGCAGGAATCGTATGCAAAACATGTAATTTCGTAGCTGCTTCTAATGATTCATACACCTGTTGCTACAACTATTTGCACACACCATCGGCTGAAAGACAGAGTGTGTGCTGTGCGAGCCCATCAAACCCTCTCGCGGCAGGTGTCGGCCAAATTCCAGGTGACTCACACAAACATCTAACACCGCTCGCATGGCACTTAGAAAATGTGTGGCCATTCACACTATTAACACAACACTAGTCAGCAGACAATCACTGTCGTACTGGCAGTGAAATTTGTCTAAGTGCCCCACGACTGTGGCTTTGCAAACAGACACAGTGACACATTGGTGTGTGCCCTGAACTGACAAGGGGCGTGGCCGCCGACAGCCACTGTGGAGATCTGTAGATCTGAACGTCATGGCTGGAAACTATGTACTGTGTTTGGATGGACATGGACTAGCAACTGTCCACTGTGATGCTCGGGTGTCTGCTTGCTTTCAGCACGTGGACATAAATAAAAACATATATCGCTGTGGCCAGGGGCTGCAGCAAGCGAGCGTGCACATTGACAGGTTGCTCTCAGGTTGAAACGGACCATCAGATCATAAGATGCAGCGGATGACCTGACTGTCACGTCACCCACGTGAGCTCTGTTTCAAATGACGCGTGTCGGTCCTATGGTGTGCCGTCTACAAGACATGCATATCGGTCAGGACATGTGCGCGGGCCAGCTGAACACACCAGACCAGCAGATGTGGACATGAGAAGAGTGAACTGCTTCATCATTCATGTCATTTCATGACTGTATGTCTGTGACCATGAGTCATCTACAGAGTAACAGATGGATCATATTTGTATTGCCCGCTTGATAAGAGGGATTCAATAAAATGAGGTGTTTTTATATGGTGTGTGGTTTTATTTTTTTAATATGTCCATGTCCTTCCTGATATCAGGTAGTTTCCTGCACCTTTCACAGGACAGTGATCGTAGCTCAGTGGTAAAGTTTCTGACTGACAATCAGAGCCTTTGGAAAGCGTGGGTTCGAATCCTGTGGGTGACATGTATTTTTTATTTTCACAGCAGCTGTGTGATGTGGTTACATATTGCACTGCTGCTCGCACTGTGTTCCAGCGTGCATGAACTGTCACAGCGGCATCGTGCACGCCTGCCCGTCGGCGCAATGTTTCGTGGTTCGCTCACACAAGCTGTTCCGACGTGAGTTGCCCTGAGTTGTACGTATTCACACTATGTGTGAAGGGGCCGTAAAGGGGGCACTTACTTATTCACACCATCATTTTGGTTTTTAGATTTTTATTTCTTTTAATTCATGGTGTAGAGATTACTTTTTACTATGAGTTTAAAGGGCATATTTTTTTGAAAATTTAATATATAAAAGCCTGTATTTCTTTATTTTTTATTTTTTTGATGTCCTAAAAAATTCTAACATATAAAAGCTCAAGGGGGCACTAAGTTTTTCACAGCCCTGTGTATATATAAAGTGTGTGTGTGTGATGCTTATAAAGATGTACAGTTTTCATTTTGTCTACACCAGATTTGGTGTTTTGGGTCACTGGGCTCCGTATTGGTATATTTAAAACATGTTTTCTTGCGTCTTTAATTGCACGGGGCCTGCGCACTAGGTGGCGAGTGTGCTTTGGCCGAAGACAGCCACAGTTTAAAGAGCTGGACCTGGATCTTACCGCTTGTCATCAGTAACAACCACAGATGCGATGTGGTGCAGATTGCCGACAAAGCCAAGAAGCTGAAGCCATGGTGAGCATTCCCCTCGAGGCGACCATGAGCGATATTTACAGCCAGTATGCATGTGGTATGCTGCACAATGGAGGTAGCTTGGATGCTAAGTACAACGGTTGCAAGGTGAGTTTTTCCTTGTATCACTTCTTCTTCTATGATGACTCATTAGTGCCAAAAAGCACTTGCGCTCGAGACATCACCACCGCTAGACCATCACCTCAGGGGAGGTGATGGTCTAGTGGCCAAAGCGTTGGGCTTGAGACCAGAGGATCCTCTGTTCAAATCCCAGCCTGACCAGAAAATCACTAAGGGCACTTGGGCAAGGTCCTTAATCCCGTAGTTGTCCCCGGTGTGTAATGAGTACCGTAATTTCCGGACTATAGAGCACACCTGAATATTAGCCGCACCCAGCAATTTTAAAAAGAAATTGTCCATAAATAAGTCACACTTGTCTATAAGCAGCGGGTATCCATGTTGCAACATGAGATATTTACACAGACAGATGATTTTTTAACTTTTAATTAAATACGTACCGTAAATGCTTTTTCCCCTGAAGTGTTACGCATAAATATTGATGCGCATGTCATCCAACGCGCATGCACGGTGTCTCTGCTCCTCACGTAAAACTGAGTATTTATCGAGGTTTACTGGCACAGCAGGCTGGACACAAATGCACGACACAGGATTACAGCTCAGTAGAGTTAAGACGTTTACTTGTAAGATGGTTTGTAAGATGGAGTTGGTACACAGATAGGCAGGCAAAGGTGTGGCTGGGGTACACAAGCAGGTAGTCAAAGAACATGATGAGGCTATCAGAGCAAGGCAAAAAACATGAGAAACTGAGCTCGAAAGAGCTCGATCTGGTGAGGGACAAGAGCAACTGTGAGGCTTAAATAGCACCCAGGTGATGAGCTGCAAATCAAGAACAGGTGTGAGGAAACCTCTAGAACCAAGGCATGGCCAGACAGAGAGAAACGCCCACCACCAAGAACCAAGAGACAGAGGCATGAAAGAGCAGGACAGAGAAAACCCAAGCAGAAAGACAGACTGATCATAAATACTAACAAAAATAGAAATAAAACAGAACACATACCATCAGAAAGTCCAAATCCTGACAGTAATTTGAACTTTTTCTTGAGATTTCATCGTATGCAGCCAGGATCGGATGGAGTCTGTGGTAAATGAGACGTTAATGAGGCAGTGACTTTTTCAACTTGTTGAAGACAGAGAACCGTTTTGGAAGGGTTTGGGGATAAGGCTCCGCTCTGCTGACGGCGCAACTGGTGCAAAGTGCCGGAGAGGGACTTTTCTTCAGCCACTACAAGGAATTAAAGTACGATTAATCCACTAAAACGAACAGGTAAGACCTTATATTTACACTGTGTGTAAATTTACACCGCATGAGGAGCGCAGCTTTCAGGAAATCAATTGACAGCATCAATTAACTTATTTCAACTTATGAAAAAGCCTGTAAAAATCCATAAATTAGCCGCATCATTGTAAAAGCCGCAGTGTTCAAAGCGTGTGGAAAAAGTAGCGTGTTATAGTCCAGAAATTATGGTACCTTGTATGGCAGCACCCTCACATTGGGGTGAATGTGACGCATTATTTGTAAAAGCGCTTTGAGCAGATGGAAAAGCTCTATATAAATGCAGTCTATTTACCATTTAGTAAAGGGGAAGCTTCATTTCCCAGCCTCAAAATTTTATTCTATTGTTTGTCCTCTCTTTGTAAGAAAAAATAATAATAATTAAAAAAAAAATCTGCCAGCCCTCAAAATGTTTTTCTGATGTCAAGGATGATAAACTGTTTTTTGTTTGTTTGTTTTTTGTGTTTGTTTGTTTGTTTTTATGGGCCCTAAATAGGTTGATGCAATAAAGAATGTGAAACAATAAAATTAAAAATAAACAATCAAAACATTTACACTTATATATATGCTAGTGGTGGAAGTAGGATTAGAATGAATACACAAACAAATGCAAACTGTGGTATAGCGATTTGTAGCATTTATGCTCCTCTTTACATGTAAATCTTCAAGCCTTAATCAACGGGACACTTCAGTCTTTGTGATTTCATGCGGTACACTTCCAGTCAGATATTAAAACCCCTCATCTACAGAAGTACTGTAAACATTCTCTTTACTTGGATAAATATTGGCAGGCGTCCAAATGGGGAACATTGGCAGATATCCACAGATCCATTTGACTTCAAATCCACATTTGTAAGTGTGTTTGCCCTCTCTATTGATTTAAACGAGCAGCATGGCATCAGCGCATGTCATTTCCACAGCGGCACACTACAGCAGTTGACTATTTGATGTCATGTAGAGAAATTAACAGGGCGACACGTCATCCTGCTCCTCTTCATCTTTCTGCAAGGAAAAATGACACATTATCTACAGGACTTGTTGCATGCACTTACGGAAGTGTTGACAAAGTGTTAGAGCTGAGCGATGATGTATTATCACTTTAGCCAACACATTGACCACCTCTGGTGGTGGGCCAGCAGTGCCTCCTCTTCAGCGACTCACACAACAATATATATGCTGAGTGGATCCTTGTCATTTGATTGGTAGTTTGTATGTCATGTGACAGGGATTAATTTGTCACATTTGTGTTGCATTGCATTTAGAATGCAGTTTGTTCCATTTAGAGTGCAAATTTGGTTCCATATGTTTGGTACCGTTGCACTCTGTGCACACACACAACTCACATGCACGCACACACAAAACAATTCCACTGCGCTGTAAGCCGTCTGGAGGCTGTTAGCAGGATGTTAGAATGAAAAGCTGGACTTTATTTCACTGTACTGAGGAAGTACACAGTTTTTTGGTTGTTTGTTTGTTTGTTTGTTTTTTGATAGTGAGCATGCGCGCGTGCGGGACAATAACAGCAGGACGACGATTTTATTGCGCTAACTGATGGTGCTAGTTCTTGTAACACACACACAAAATCCACTATGCTGGAAGCCGTCTGGATGCATGAAGAGCTGTTCAGATGAAAAGCTGACAAGCTGACATGCATTTTTCACTGGACTGAGGAACTACAGTCTTTTTTTTTTTTTTTTTTGGAAGCATGAAGTCTGCACAGCATTATCAGATGTCACAATTTGGACTGCTGTTTAATAGTTTGTGTTTGACTTTAGCAGCAGTGAAACATCAAAACACAAGTCCCTTTGTGTCCCTTTATGAATTAAAAAAATATCAAAAGACAAGGATTTATTTTAGCCATTATATAAAACAAATAAAGTTTTTACATTCTTTCAATGGAACAAATATTTAATTCAGTGAAAGCTGGAACATACCATTCAACGAGGCTTTGAATGACCCTCTGCTTGGGCCATGCTACAGACACCAAGTACATAACAATTCACAAAACAAATATACAGGAAATGCTGTTGGTGTACAGGACAGGAGGGTCTCCAGCACAACTACCACTCCTATCTCTGGATGGAGCTGCACCTTAAACAGAGAGAAAAAAACAGAATCAGGCATCAGAAAGACAAGAAATACAGTATAATTTGTCAGCATTAAACAACAAGAAAAACAGGAAATACTAATGTGATCGCCGGCCACTAAGCTTCACTAAAAGACCCAGAATTTAGTTAAAGTTGAGGCCGCGGCACGCTCCGTTTCGTAATAAAATGAATTAAAAGGGTAAAAAGCATAGAACTATACTATGCCAGTATGCTAGCCATACGAAAGGGAAAATAAGTGCGTCTTAAGTCTGGACTTGAAAGTCTCCACAGAATCTGACTGTTTTATTGAGGTAGGGAGATCATTCCACAGAACAGCGGCACAATAAGAGAAAGCTCTATGACCCGCAGACTTCTTATTTACCCTAGGGACACAAAGTAGTCCTGCACCCTGAGAACGCCAACCACGGGCCGGTACGTAAGGTTTAATTAGGTCAGCTAGGTAGGGAGGTGCCAGTCGTAGTATAACCTTTAAAGGGTCCCTGCCACGCCATGATGTTTTTACATATTCTTGAAGAATAAAAAAAGCTTTTTCCACATGTTGTCTTTGTTTTTTTTTTACTATAAACTTACACTGAACAAGGATTTAGACGTTTCGTTACCCATCTGAGAATTTGTATTTACCGCCTCCGAGTTGACCTACTTTATCGCTGCAACGGAAGTGACGTCATGCGAGTAAATGTGTCGAAGCAATGCTCTGTTTACCAATACGGCAGACACGGACAGCGAAAGCATAGTGAGCGATTAAAGCGAAGATTTAAGTGACATATCGATTGTTTTTGAATAAGATGAAGTTTCTGATGAATGAAGCGACGGTGAAAATAATGAGGGGCTTCAACCGCATATGTTCGAGCCGTATGCGACAGAAGATGAGGATGAAGTGCAGCATCCTGTCCAGGGTGTACCCCGCCTCATGCCCTATGACTGCTGGGATAGGCTCCAGCTCCCCCCAGCGACCCTTAATTGGAGTAAGCGGTTGAAGATGAGTGAGTGAGTGTTTAGTACTGTACGTATTGGGTATACAGTCAAAAACATGTAAACATTTAGCTCTTCTACTATAACTAGCTTATTTGCAGTTTTATTTTACATGGTGTAGATTTTTAATGATTCATCAGTTTGTGTTCTTTTAAAGATATCAACGTATAGTATCTAAGTTCTTAGGTTTCCATTTGATAGCATAATGATTATACTTTTTATTTTCCTATAGTATGCTAACAAAGTTACTTTAGATGGATACCAGTACACACATAGCTTCTGTTTCTATAATAAAATACCAGATTCATAGCTTAGCCTACTAACTATATTTAATTTTACTACTAGTCTGTATACTAAATTACCTATACTACAATCTTCTCCTGTGATGTCTTATCTTTCTTATGTCTTATTATATATACCTTTTTCTTGAGCTGCTTGGGTGGGTAGGGAGAGTTCTCATGGGATAAAAAAGCATTTCAACCTACCATCCCTGGTTCTCGAGACCAGGCACCTACGAGGTCTGTCAATAAAGCAACGGTCCTTTTTATTTTTTTCAAAAACTATATGGATTTCATTCATATGTTTTTACGTTAGACATGCTTGAACTCTCGTGTGCATGCGTGAGTTTTTCCACGCCTGTCAGTGACGTCATTCGCCTGTGATCACTCCTTGTGGGAGGAGTCGTCCAGCCCCTCGTCGGAATTCCTTTGTCTGAGAAGTTGCTGAGAGACTGGCGCTTTGTTTGATCAACATTTTTTCTAAACCTGTGAGACACATCGAAGTGGACACGGTTCGAAAAATTAAACTGGTTTTCAGTGAAAATTTTAACGGCTGATGAGAGATTTTGAGGTGATTCTGTCGCTTTAAGGACTTCCCACGGTGTGAGACATCGCGTAGCGCTCTCAGGCAGCGTCATCAGCCTGTTCAAGCTGAAA
Organism: Thalassophryne amazonica; assembly: GCF_902500255.1. Lineage (NCBI taxonomy): Eukaryota > Metazoa > Chordata > Actinopteri > Batrachoidiformes > Batrachoididae > Thalassophryne > Thalassophryne amazonica. The sequence continues at coordinate 28,517,206 of NC_047115.1, read as the reverse complement.
ACCTCCACATTTCAGGCTCTATTGATCCAGGACGTCAGTGAGAGAACAGAGAAGTTTCAGAAGAAGTCGGTTTCAGCATTTTATCCGGATATTCCACTGTTAAAGGAGATTTTTTTAATGAAAGACGTGCGGACGGGTCCGCGCGTCGGGACGCAGCCGACGCGGTGCGGCGGCACAGGAAAAACACCTCCGTGTTGATAACCATTTGTAAAATCCAGGCGGCTTTTGATGGCTTTCAGTGGAGTGAGTATATGAGAAATTGTTTAACAGCAGGACATGTTCCAACTTGTCCTTAAGGCTTTCAACAGAGGTGTTTTTCCTGTGGCGGAGCGTCGCGTGACGCGCGGACCCATCCGCACGTCTTTCATTAAAAAAAATCTCCTTTAACAGTGGAATATCCGGATAAAATGCTGAAACCGACTTCTTCTGAAACTTCTCTGTTCTCTCACGACGTCCTGGATCAATAGTGCCTGAAATGTGGAGGTTTTCAGCTTGAACAGGCTGACGACGGCGGCTGAGAGCGCTGCGTGACGTCTCGCACCGTGGGAAGTCCTTAAAGTGACAGAATCACCTCAAAATCTCTCATCAGCCGTTAAAATTTTCACTGAAAACCAGCTTAATTTTTCGAACCGTGTCCACTTCGATGTGTCTCACAGGTTTAGAAAAAATTTTGATCAAACAACGCGCCAGTCTCTCAGCAACTTCTCAGACAAAGGAATTCCGACGAGGGGCTGGACGACTCCTCCCACAAGGAGTGCTCACAGGCGAATGACGTCACCGACAGGCGTGGAAAAACTCACGCATGCGCACGAGGGTTCAAGCATGTCTGACGTAAAAACATATGAATGAAATCCATATAGTTTTTGAAAAAAATAAAAAGGACCATTACTTTATTGACAGCCCTCGTAAGTGGCTCTACTCTTTTCTACTCTCCTATTTTACTCTTCCTTTTTAGATATTTAGATATACCTTTATATGCTGCCATAGTTCCACCTTAGAATTGGAATATAATATATAAGACACACCTAACTGAATTTTCATGTTCCTATTTCCAGGCTTGTTCTACTTTTCTACTTGCACTGTATGTGACACTGCCCCCAGTGGGGATATAGAGCTATAAATCAAACAATGACATAAACCTCGCTCAATATCAGTCAAGATGACATGCAACAGTGCAGAAGTAAAAACCGCCATCAGAGCATTTTCATGCTGAAACTTGTATTTCATATCATATGGCTGTATTTGATCCTAATTTTATCTAAGTTTTTCTTGTTTGATTTTTATTTTTTACTTTCTTTTTTGAAAACCTATCATTTTACTCATGGAAAATCCTTTACCTGTATCAACTGTGTTTATTTCTCTTTTGATTCTTCACGCATGTCTTGAATTAAACCATCTTTCACTTTGTCTCTCCAGTCAGTCTTTCTATTTGTACATCATTTTTCTATATATATTAGTTAAAGCTCATAATCCATCTGTGCACTTGCGCCTCTTTTTCCTTGAGTTTATTCGTATGTACTTATGGGAATTTCAGTTCTGTTTAAGTGGTTATCTGTATTTCTTTTGTTTGTTTGTTTATTTGTTTTTTTTAAGTCTTTGGTCAAAGAAGTGTGCCAGTGTAATAAAAATTACCACATTCATGAAGCACATTTCCAACAAAAGCAAGCAAGGATGCAGATAGAAGTCTATTCCAGTTGCATTGAGCTGAAACAAAACAGTTTGGAGTCGCTTTCGTAGAGTTTAATTAGATTCTAAGTACTGTGATTTATTTTAATTTTTGATTTGTGCCATTATATTTTGTTTGCTCTCCTACTTCTTGGACTCTGGTCCCTATCCTGAGGTTCTCAGACCTCCGTCCCTGGAGGCTGGATGCAGCCAGACACCCACCTTGGCCCCAGTTCCCAGCCGAAGCGTCTGGGTTTTTTTTTCTTATTATTATTTGTGTGTGTGTGTGTGTGTGTCTGTGTCTGTGTGGGCAGACATGTTCAGCGGTGCTCTCACAGCCCAGCTGAGACTGACAGATGGAATCATTTCACACAGACAGAAAGGATACAGGAAGCGGGGTGTGTTTAATAGTCCTGGCACTGCTGCGGTTGGTATTAATCTAGGTCAGTGGTGTTAGGCTTGCAGCTAGACCGCCTCTGGTGCAAGCTTGGCCTTTTTTTTTTATATTCTGTAAACTTGGCTAACTTACAGTCTGCTTGCGTTGTGTTTTGCTGTTGAACGATGGGATGAGATGTTGACGCTGTGTGATGTTGGGCAGAATACAGACGGCTGCAATTAAGTGTTCAGTGGCTCATCTAATGACATTAGCGGCACCGTTGGATGGATTTACCCATAAGGCTTCTGGAGTTGACGTCATACAATCCTGCAGGAATCATCAGTGCAACCGTAATGAGTGCAACACTTTAAAATTAAAATAAAAATCAACATTATTGCCTCTCAAATTTGGTAGTGTTCAATCTTCAAACTTTGTGACCACCATCGAGCTCATACTGGAGAAGTCCGATTTAAGTGGCCTCCCCAGGCCTGATGTGTTGAGTGCCACCATCAGGCACACAAAAAGCAAACAGGCTTAAATTTCGGGTTTAAACAATTTTCTGTTGAAGGGATTTTAACAACTAATGGTGATTCAAATTAAAATTGACAAAAATAATCACACAATTAAAGGAGTTGAACACATTTGGGTTTGCATATTGTAACCACTGGCAAGCTAGCATAACACTTAGCTTACTTTGCAAGTTAGCTAACAAACTCCCCAACACTAAGTTGATGTACTGATTACACGTTTTCCACCATAATGCAGTTTTTAGCAGTTTTTTTCCCCCTCCAAACGTTTGTCCTTCTAAATGTCATTGTCCATAAAAGGCTATTATTTTGAGGGACACAGCAGGGCTTAGGTTTTGGCTCACTAAATTGTGAAAGGCTCCCTGAGAGCATTATAAGGGTGAGTAATATTTGGTTCTGTGATATTAGATTCGGTGTTTTAATGCTTGTGTTATATACTTTTTCCTTTGGATGTTTAAATCGATATAAACCAAAGTAACACTGTGGTTGTTGGTGTGATTATCCCCCCCCAGACACACACACGCACACAGTGTGTTCATATAATGTGCGTTCTGTGAGTTGATATTGTTTCTTACAGTATTTATGTATGTATGTATTTATTTATTTGGAACCCCATTAGCTTCCACAAAGCGGTTGCTAGTCTTCCAAAAACTTAAAATCATAATACAACTACATTTCAGCAATTAATAATGCATACATTTAAAATCACAATACAACTACATTTCAACAATTAATAATGCATACAGTTAAAATCACAATACAACTACATTTCATCAATTAATAATGCATACAGTTAAAATCACAATACAACTTCATTTCATCAATTAATAATGCATACAGTTAAAATCACAATACAACTTCATTTCATCAATTAATAATGCATACAATTAAAATCACAATACAACTACATTTCATCAGTTAATGCATACAGTTAAAATCACAATACAACTTCATTTCATCAATTAATAATGCATACAGTTAAAATCACAATGCAACTACATTTCATCAGTTAATGCATACAGTTAAAATCACAATACAACTTCATTTCATCAATTAATAATGCATACAGTTAAAATCACAATACAACTTCATTTCATCAATTAATAATGCATACAGTTAAAATCACAATACAACTTCATTTCATCAATTAATAATGCATACAGTTAAAATCACAATACAACTACATTTCATCAATTAATAATGCATACAGTTAAAATCACAATACAACTTCATTTCATCAATTAATAATGCATACAGTTAAAATCACAATACAACTACATTTCATCAATTAATAATGCATACAGTTAAAATCACAATACAACTTCATTTCATCAATTAATAATGCATACAGTTAAAATCACAATACAACTTCATTTCATCAATTAATAATGCATACAGTTAAAATCACAATACAACTTCATTTCATCAATTAATAATGCATACAGTTAAAATCACAATACAACTTCATTTCATCAATTAATAATGCATACAGTTAAAATCACAATACAACTACATTTCAGCAATTAATAATGCATACAGTTAAAATCACAATACAACTACATTTCAGCAATTAATAATGCATACAGTTAAAATCACAATACAACTTCATTTCAGCAATTAATAATGCATACAGTTAAAATCACAATACAACTACATTTCAGCAATTAATAATGCATACAGTTAAAATCACAATACAACTTACATTTCAGCAATTAATAATGCATACAGTTAAAATCACAATACAACTACATTTCAGCAATTAATAATGCATACAGTTAAAATCACAATACAACTACATTTCAGCAATTAATAATGCATACAGTTAAAATCACAATACAACTACATTTCAGCAATTAATAATGCATACAGTTAAAATCACAATACAACTACATTTCAGCAATTAATAATGCATACAGTTAAAATCACAATACAACTTCATTTCATCAATAAATAATGCATACAATTAACAGATTCAATTCATGATTCTTCACAACATTAAACTCAGTCCAAAGTCAAACAGCTTAATACCACAGTATTAAGCTGTCTGTTTTATATTTTGATATATTGGAGCTATATAATTTTAAAGGCATATCTAGAATACATTTTATTTAATTAATATGCAGTCTCTTAGTCTTCTGGAGTCGCTGAGGTGACCTGATGCTGAAAAAAAAAAAAAATTGCCAATTATCCCAGTGGAGATTTTATAACAGACTTGCTTCATTAGATTTAAGGAGTTGGAGAGATGGAATGCAGGTCATGCCAAAAGTCTCAGTGACTTACGCTAAAGGGCTGTCGTGCACAATAACATCGCTATTATGTGTTTCCCGGGTGACTTTAACAAATAGGCATTATTACAAAATTGTGCATTAGCCCAATTCACCGCTGCAGTCTCATTTTGTTTCGAGTCGAGAGGACAGAAAGATGGAGAGAATGAGCAAGGCGAGAGGAATGAGGAGGGTAGGAAATTGGCTCAGAGAAAATTTGATATGAAGGAGAAATGAGGAATGAAAAGGACGCTATCTGCCAGAGGCAGAGAGAACAGGCAGGAATGGAGATGCACAGATGGACGGACACCAACGGTGATGCAGTGCTTGAGAGTAGGGAGCTGTATTTGTCAGAAACCATATTTAGACGAGCAAGATCGCAGGAAAGCGGCTGGTAGGGAGGAGGAAGGTGTAAATCAGCAATTTGAGTGACAGCTTTATGCGCCCCTCGGAGCCCCAACATTAACGAGAGGAAAAAAATCCTTAACTACCTTCTCTGATCCCTCTTTTGCAAAGTTGCGTTTTTAGGGATATAAATCGTGCACTCTTATGCAGCCAATTTAGATAGTCGCTGCACATGTATTTGTCAAAATGTAGATTATCCCTGGCCAACGACATGCCGCTTAATGAGATGATACGGCATCTCCTCTCTGTTGGACTAACTCGTTCACAAATAGCTAAGCTTCCAAAACCACGTGAATTTTAGTTTTTCAGCAGGAGAGCTTTTGACTCCTGCTAGGAGAAACAAGCTTGAATTGAACAAGAACCAAAAATGTTACGGTCCACCCAAAACAAACTAACAATTGAAGGACAGTTTTAGCATTTATGCAGTACATTCAAGGCATAAATTGCATGTAAATAATTATTTAAGCCCTTATATACACTAAGTAAATACATGATTTAATATTGCTTTTAGTAATGACAGTTATTTCTTATAAAAACAAAAGGGATTCAGAACTTTGAGAATATTACATTTTTTGTTAACTTCCTCTTGTTATGCCCCTGAATAACGTTTGCACACAACACTGAAATAGTTTATGTACGAGGGGCGATTGAGATGTTTTAAGCCAGAACGACGCAAAATGGAGAGCGTGGTTCTCGATCTTTTGCATTCTATGAAACCAACATTTCCTCAACATTGCACATTGCCCTACGTTTTGTGGGTCAGGCTCAAAACTTGCCAATTGCCTGTCCTACTACAAGCATATAACATGTATGCATATGACAGAGAGGACCTAACTCAGCTTCATTACTTACCAAAACATTGTCCAGACTGTGGAAAATGTCTACTTCACCTTAGCACTTCACTTGCATCCTTCTTTTTTAATCAGCTGCAGGATACACTACCAATACCATAGTTGCCATTCTTTTGTCACACTTTGACACATGCATTAGATGCTGCTTCTAACCAACTTCATAATAATAATAAAAATGTATGTGGAAAATGTCTAGTTCACCTTAGCACTTCACTTGCATCCATCTTTTTTTAATCAGCTGCAGGATTTTAAGACCACCAGTGCCATAGTTGCCATTCTTTTGTCACACTTTGACACATGCATTAGATGCTACTTCTATCCAACTTCATAATAATAATAAAAATGTCTGTGGAAAATGTCTAGTTCACCTTAGCACTTCACTTGCATCCTTCTTTTTTAAATCAGCTGCAGAATTTTAAGGCTACAGATACCATAGTTGCCATTCTTTTGTCACACTTTGACACATGCATTAGGTACTACTTCTAACCAACTTCATAATACTACTAATAATAATGTCTATGTGTGTTTTTAGGAAGGCAGTATTTTGCTTAAGTTCAGAACTGCTAATTTAAAAACGTTCCCTGCAGTGACACTACAACTTTCACAGTAAAAGCCTTTCCTGTGCCACTGCTGCTGTTTTTATGTTAAAATGCTTTTATTGTGAAGTATATTTAGGAAAGTGATTCATCAGCGGGCGCTTTACACATTTAGCTTTACTATCTGCAGCAAGAGACAAGCAGAGCTGTTCACAGCAGGATTTTTTTTACTTTAGTTATTTCAGTTTATGTATGCAGCACCAAACCACAACAACTCAAGCACACTGGTTAAAAGTGTAGCGAAAAAGTCCATTCAGCATATTTTGATTCAAGGAAGAATATTCAAGGAGACCAGACTCAGTGGAGTGACCATCTGCATCGGTCATACTAACAAATAAAACAAAAGCACAACACAGAATTGTCAGAACATGTAATGATAGAAATGTTGCATTTAAGCAACAGTATACACTCACTGGCCACTTTATTAGGTGCTTAAGGTATTTATCTGGTGTTCAGTTGCGTGTTAACACAAATCGCTAAATCACATGGCAGCAACTCAGTACATTTAGGCATCTAGGTGTGGTGAAGATTACTTAATGAAGTTCAAACCGGGCATCAGAATGGGGTAGAAAAGGGGATTTAAGTGACTTTGAACGTGGTGTGGTTGGTGCCAGACGGGCGGGTCTGAGTATTTCAGAAACTGCTGATGTACTGGAATTTTCTCTCACAACTATCTACAGAGAATGGTCCGAAAAATCTTGTTGATGTGAAAGAAGAACAAACGACTGCGTGATGCCATCATGTTTATATGGACCAACATCTCTGAGGAATGTTTCCAACACCTTGTTGAATCTATGCCACAAATAATTAAGATAGTTCTGAAGACAGAGGGTCCAACCTAGTACTAGCAAGGTGTAACTAATAAAGTGAGTGTATAGACCTCAACTGTGATGCATCTCCAGTCTCTGACAAAACGCCTATATCCTGCCAGCAGGTTCTGGGGTTCAAAGGTTGCACTGTAATCTGCACACACAGCAGAAGAGTCACATTCAGGCCTTGTCCACATGTGCACGGATACAAACCCCAATTCCAATGAAGTTGGGATGTTGTGTAAAATGTAAATTAAAAACAATGCAATAATTTGCAAATCCTCTTCAACCTGTATTCAATTGAATACACCACAAAGACAAGATATTTAATGTTCAAACTGATAAACTTTATTGTTTTTGTGCAAATATTTGCTCATTTTGAAATGGAATACGATTCATAAAAGCTGGGGCAGTGGTATGTTTACCACTGTGTTACATCACCTTTCCTTCCAACAACACTCAATAAGCGTTTGGGAACTGAGGACACGAATTGTGAATATCATGATTGGGTATAAAAAGAGTATCTCCCAAAAGGCTCAGCCGTTCACAAGCAAAGATGGGGCGAGGATCACCACTTTGTGAACAGCTGTGTGAAAAAATAGTCCAGCAGTTTAAGAACAATGTTTCTCAACATTCAATTTAGAGATTCCATCATCTACAGTGCATAATATAATCAGAAGATTCAGAGAATCTGGAGAACTTTCTACACGTAAGTGGCAAGGCCAAAAACCAACATTGAATGCCCGTGACCTTCAATTCCTCAGGCGGCACTGCATTAAAAACCAACGTCATTGTGTAAAGGATCTTATCACGTGGGCTCAGGAACACTTTAGAAAACCATTGTCAGTTAACAAAGTTCGTCGCTACATCTATAAGTGCAAGTTAAAACTCTAGCATGCAAAGAGAAAGGCATACATCAGCAACATCCAGAAACGCCGCCACCTTCTCTGGGCCCGAGCTCATTTGAAATGGACAGACGCAAAGTGGAAAAGTGTGCTGTGGTCTGATGAGTCCACATTTCAAATTGTTTTTGGAAATCATGGATGTCGTGTCCTCCGGACAAAAGAAGAAAAAGACCATTCAGATTGTTACCAACACAGAGTTCAAAAGTCAGCATCTGTGATGGCACCATCAATGCTGAAAGGTACATCCAGGTTTTGGAGCAACACATGCTGCCATTCAAGCAACGTCTTTTTCAGGGACGTCCCTGCTTATTTCAGCAGGACAATGCCAAGCCAAATTCTGCACGTGTTACAACAGCGTGGCTTCGTAGTAAAAGAGTGCGGGTACTAGACTGGCCTGCCTGCAGTCCAGACCTGTCGCCCACTGAAAATGTGTGGCGCATTATGAAGCACAAAATACGACAATGGAGACACCGGACTGTTGAACAACTGAAGTCGTACATCAAGCAAGAATGGGAAAGAATTCCACCTACAAAGCTTCAACAATTAGTGTCCTCAGTTCCCGAACGCTTATTGAGTGTTGTTAGAAGGAAAGGTGATGTAACACAGTGGTAAATATACCACTGTCCCAGCTTTTTTGAAACGTGCTGCAGGCATCCATTTCAAAATGAGCAAATATTTGCACAAAAACAATTAAGTTTATCAGTTTGAACATTAAATATCTTGTCTTTGTGGTGTATTCAATTGAATATAGGTTGAAGAGGATTTGCAAATCGTATTCTGTTTTTATTTACATTTTACACAATGTCCCAACTTCATTGGAATTGGGGTTGTATTTTGGGAAACGTAGCTTTTCACTATGTGTTTTAGCCTTTCGTCCACACCGGCTATAAAAATGCAAAGAGAAACCGTAATGTCCTCTTCTTGTTGCATTACATTGTAGCTACACTTCATTCTCCACCTTTAAGTCAAACCCACAGGTTTCTTAATCTGGTAAGATGCTTTGAGAAATGGTGAGAGCAAGAGAGGGAGAAAAAAACCCTTTCTCTCTATTTTTTTTCTTTCCTTCTATTTCTTTTGCACCATTTACCAACCTAAACAAGGTCTCCTGGGCTGTCTCACTTTCATGTACTTTCCTTCTTAAAAGGAGAGGAGAGTGAGCAGGAGTGAAAGAGATGTAGTGTAAAAGTTAAAAGACAGAGATGCTTTGCAAAAATTGCTGCGTCTGCTTGTGAAATTTCTCGACGTGTGTGTCAGACGGCATTGTGTAGCCTCTTGATGCAGCAGCTGCAGTGTAACATTTGGCCTGGCACCTTTTGGCAACACTTTGGTAAAAAAAAATTGGACGGTTCTGTTTGTGACTGCGTGACTCAGACGACGTAGGAGTCTGAGCTGCTCTACATCTGTCAGATCTGAAGCTGTATAAATCTCTTCTGTTTGAACTTTAACTGTATGCTGCAGATTTACTATTACATGGCTTCGTTTTTAACGTGTGCGGTGGTTAGTGGCATTTTAAAATTCCAAAACATGTACCTTGTAAAATGCAGGGAGAGAATAGATAAATGAGTCCATCCCTCCAGGTTGGTTAACGCGCTAACTCAAAATATAACGCAGTGCTAAAATACCCTCGGCCATGTGAGCATTGTGTTCTTTATAATTTGCAGTTGTTTAATTAGTTATTAAGATCCTATTGTCGTTTGTACATCTTCTTCTTTGTCTTTCGGCTGTTCCCATTAGGGGTCGCCACAGCAGATCAATCGTTTCCATCTCACCCTGTCCTCTGTATCTTTCTCTGTCACACCAACCACCTGCATGTCCTCTCTCAGCACATCCATAAACCTCCTCTTTGGTCTCCCTCTTCTCCTTCTGCCTGGTAGCTCCATCCTCTTTATCCTTCTCCCTATATACCCTGGGTCCCTCCTCTGCACATGTCCAAACCATCTCAATCTCGTCTCTCTGACTTTGTCTCCAAACCGTCCCACCTGAGCTGTCCCTCTGATATGTTCATTCCTAATCTTGTCCATCTTTGTTACTCCCAAAGAGAATCTCAACATCTTCAGCTCTGCCACCTCCAGCTCTGCCTCCTGTCTTTTTGTTAGTGCCACCGTCTCTAAGCCGTACAACATAGCTGGTCTCACTACTGTTTTGTAAACTTTCCCCTTCACTCTTGCTGATATTCTTCGGTCACAAATCACTCCTGCCACCTTTCTCCACCCACTCCACCCTGCCTGCACTCTCTTCTTCACCTCTCTACCACACTCTCCATTACTTTGAACAGTTGACCCCAAATATTTAAACTCATCTACTTTCACCACTTCTACTCCTTGTAACTGCACTATTCCACTGGGCTCCCTCCCATTCACACACATGTACTCAGTTTTGCTTCTACTGACTTTCATTCCCCTTATCTCCAAAGCATATCTCCACCTCTCCAGACTAGACTCAACTTGCTCTCTACTCTCACTACAGATCACAATGTCATCTGCAAACATCATAGTCCATGGGGACTCCTGTCTGATCTCATCCGTCAACCTGTCCATCACCACTGCAAATAAGAAAGAACTCAGAGTTGATTCTTGGTGTAATCCCACCTCCACCTTGAATGAGTCTGTCATTCCGACTGCGCATCTCACCGCTGTCGCACTATTCTTGTACATGTCCTGCACTACCCTAACATACTTCTCTGCCACTCCAGACCTCCTCATACAATACCACAGCTCTTCTCTTACAAACCCTATCATAAGCTTTTTCTAAGTCCACAAACACACAATGTAACTCTTTCTGGCCTTCTCTGTACTTTTCCAACAGTATTCTCAGAGCAAACATTGCATCTGTAGTGCTCTTTCTCTGCATGAAACCATATTGCTGCTCACAGATCTTCACCTGTTTTCTAAGCCTAGCTTCTACTACTCTTTCCCATAACATCATGCTGTGGCTGATCAACTTTATGCCTCTGTAGTTACTGCAGCTCTGCACATAACCCTTGTTCTTGAAAATAGGGACCAGCACACTTCGTCTCCACTCCTCAGGCATCCTCTCACTTTCCAAGATTTTATTAAACAATCTGGTTAGAAACTCTACTGCCATCTCTCCTAGACATTTCCATGCCTCCACTGGAATGTCATCCTGACCAACTGCCTTTCCACTCTTCATCCTCTTCATAGCAGCCCTGACTTCTTCCTCACTAATCTCTTGTACTTCCTGATTTACTCTCACCACATCATCCAGCCTTTTCTCTCGCTCATTTTCTTTATTCATCAGCTCTTCAAAATATTCCCTCCACCTTCTCAGCACACACTCCTCACTTGTCAGCACATTACCATATGCATCTTTTACCACCCTAACCTGCTGCACATCCTTTCCAGCTCTGTCCCTATGTCTGGCCAATCGGTACAAGTCCTTTTCTCCTTCCTTACTATTCAACTTCTTGTACAGCTCGCAATATCCCTTTTCCTTCGCTTTTGCCACTTCTCTTTTCACCTTATGCCGCATCTCCTTGTACTCCTGTCTACTTTCTTCATCTCTCCGACTATCCCAAAACTTTTTCACCAACCTCTTTCTCCTTAAGTTTTCCTGGACCTCTTCATTCCACCACCAAGTCTCCTTGTCTTCCTTCCACTGTCCAGATGTCATACCCAGTACTGTCCTACCTGTCTCCCTCACCACATCTGCAGTACTTTTCCAGTTGTCCAAAATTGCTTCCCCTCCAACCAGTGCTTCTCTCGCCTGGTCACTAAATTTCACACAACAGTCTTCCTCCTTCAGCTTCCACCATCTGATCCTTTGTTGAGCTCTCACTCTCTTCTTCTTCTTTACCTCTAAAGTCATCCTACAAACAACCATCCTATGCTGTCTAATGACACTCTCTCCTGCCACCACCTTACAGTCTCTGATTTCTTTTAGCTTGCATCTCCTATAAAGAATGTAGTCCACCTGTGTGCACCTTCCTCCACTCTTACAACCCCTGGCAAAAATTATGGAATCACCGGCCTCGGAGGATGTTCATTCAGTTGTTTAATTTTGTAGAAAAAAAAGCAGATCACAGACATGACACAAAACTAAAGTCATTTCAAATGGCAACTTTCTGGCTTTAAGAAACACTATAAGAAATCAGGAAAAAAAAAAATTGTGGCAGTCAGTAACGGTTACTTTTTTAGACCAATCAGAGGGAAACAAATATGGAATCACTCAATTCTGAGGAAAAAATTATGGAATCATGAAAAACAAAAGAACGCTCCAACACATCACTAGTATTTTGTTGCACCACCTCTGGCTTTTATAACAGCTTGCAGTCTCTGAGGCATGGACTTAATGAGTGACAAACAGTACTCTTCATCAATCTGGCTCCAACTTTCTCTGATTGCTGTTGCCAGATCAGCTTTGCAGGTTGGAGCCTTGTCATGGACCATTTTCTTCAACTTCCACCAAAGATTTTCAATTGGATTAAGATCCGGACTATTTGCAGGCCATGACATTGACCCTATGCGTCTTTTTGCAAGGAATGTTTTCACAGTTTTTGCTCTATGGCAAGATGCATTATCATCTTGAAAAATGATTTCATCATCCCCAAACATCCTTTCAATTGATGGGATAAGAAAAGTGTCCAAAATATCAACGTAAACTTGTGCAGTTATTGATGATGTAATGACAGCCATCTCCCCAGTGCCTTTACCTGACATGCAGCCCCATATCATCAATGACTGTGGAAATTTACATGTTCTCTTCAGGCAGTCATCTTTATAAATCTCAATGGAACAGCACCAAACAAAAGTTCCAGCATCATCACCTTGCCCAATGCAGATTCGAAATTCATCACTGAATATGACTTTCATCCAGTCATCCACAGTCCACGATTGCTTTTCCTTAGCCCATTGTAACCTTGTTTTTTTCTGTTTAGGTGTTAATGATGGCTTTCATTTAGCTTTTCTGTATGTAAATCCCATTTCCTTTAGGTAGTTTCTTACAGTTCGATCACAGATGTTGACTCCAGTTTCCTCCCATTCGTTCCTCATTTGTTTTGTTGTGCATTTTCGATTTTTGAGACATATTACTTTAAGTTTTCTGTCTTGACGCTTTGATGTCTTCCTTGGTCTACCAGTATGTTTGCCTTTAACAACCTTCCCATGTTGTTTGTATTTGGTCCAGAGTTTAGACACAGCTGAATGTGAACAACCAACATCATTTGCAACATTGCGTGATGATTTACCCTCTTTTAAGAGTTTGATAATCCTCTCCTTTGTTTCAATTGACATCTCTCATGTTGGAGCCATGATTCATGTCAGTCGACTTGGTGCAACAGCTCTCCAAGGTGTGATCACTCCTTTTAAGATGCAGACTAACGAGCAGATCTGATTTGATGCAGGTGTTAGTTTTGGGGATGAAAATTTACAGGGTGATTCCATAATTTATTCCTCAGAATTGAGTGATTCCATATTTTTTTCCCTCTGCTTGGTCTAAAAAAGTAACCATTACTGACTGCCACAATTTTTTTTCTTGATTTCTTATAGTGTTTCTTAAAGCCAGAAAGTTGCCATTTGAAATGACTTTAGTTTTGTGTCATGTCTGTGATCTGCTTTTTCTCTACAAAATTAAACAACTGAATGAACATCCTCCGAGGCCGGTGATTCCATAATTTTTGCCAGGGGTTGTATATGTTACCCTGTGCTCCTCCCTTTTCTTAAAGTAGGTGTTCACCACAGCCATTTCCATCCTTTTTGTAAAATCAACGACCATCTGTCCTTCCCCATTGCTATCCTTGATACCATATTTACCCATTACTTCCTCATCACCTCTGTTCCCTTCACCAACATGCCCATTGAAGTCCGCTCCTATCACCACTCTTTCATGCTTGGGCACACTCTCCACCATCTCATCTAACACACTCCAGAAATCTTCTTTCTCCTTCATCTCACAACCTACTTGTGGGGCATATGCACTGATGATATTCATCATCACCCCTTCAATTTCCAACTTCACACTCATCACCCTGTCAGACACTCGCTTAACCTCCAACACACTTTTAACATACTCTTCCTTTAAAATGACCCCAACACCATTTCTCTTCCTGTCCTCACCATGGTACAACAACTTGTACCCACCACCGATGCTCCTGCTCTTACTTCCCTTCCACTTGGTCTCTTGCACACACAATATGTCTACCTTTCTCCTCTCCATCATATCAGCAGCTCTCTCCCTTTACCAGTCATACTACCAACATTCATAGTCCCCACTCTCATTTCCACCCTTCTTGTTATGTGTCGGACGCAGCTCGGAGAACCGACCAGCGTTTGAAGGACCCAGTATGAAATAAGCAGAGCACGGTTCAAAGGCTAACTGAATTTAATACATAACAGTGATAATATAATAACAAAAGGTGCGGCCTGGCGTGGTGCGCTCCCAGCAGCGCTAACGGTCCGGAGCCAGAAGCTGTTTCGGACCCAAGGACCCCGCCGACACCCCCCAGGTGGCCGCAACAACCGAGTCTGTGAAAGAAGGAACCATTAAGTGAGTCCACACTCTACACACAGAACACTTAAAGGTGTACAAACAGCAAACACTTCCTGGCTTGATTACTGATCAGCTTCCCAACCTGCAGGCATGGAACAATCAGTTCACAAAACTCCACTGCGGTGAAAGCTGATACATGACTAACAAACAGCTCAATACAATAAGGTGTGAGGGACACCACATTTACTGACTGTATAAATGTTAGTCACAAAATCTAACGTACCTCAGGAAGTGTGCTGACGAGCGTGAAACCTCACCCCCTCCTCTTTCACAGACCGTGCATCAAACCTGGACGTTCTCAGCATCCGCTGTTGATGAGATGGCTCCCGAGACGATGATCTCACCCGTCTGGTCACAAGGTCGAGTCTCTGGCAAATACACACTGTGCACTCCAGTCTTAAATGCCAACATGTTCCAATCCATCCAGATGCACCACAGCTGTGAGTCCTGACGAGTCGCAGGTGATCAGGGTGAGGTCCTGACAGCCTCAGCAACACAGCCACTCAGTCCCAAACGCACGCCACCTGGGAGGAAAACCAAAAGACAGAAACAAACCGGCAGCCAGGCCCCCCCAGCCATATAACACTTCTAGTTTTCTTCTTCTCCCGCTGTTTGTGGAAACGTTCTCCTCCTCTTCGTCGTCGTCAAATCATCATTTGGTCATGTTGTGCAAATCAAGGAATATTTGTCAGTCACCCTCTGTGCATTTGCAGGCATTAATGAGGCAAATTTAACTCCATAGGAGGTTAGCTTGAGTTAGTGAAGTTAGCATGATGCTAACATCCACAAAATGTCTTTTAATATGACTGCAGAGTTGTTACCAGGTTCCACAAACAGCATTTTCAGTTGTAGAAGTGTTTATTTCTTGCTAGTTTTTACATAATATATGACAGAGAGGTTATATTTACACACAAATGAAACAGATTTTTGCAGCTAGCTACCAGCCTGTGATGTCACCATGCTAACATCTGCAAAATGGCTTGTAAATAAGTTCAGAGGTGTTATTTGGTTCCCAAAACAGTGTTTTCAGTTTTATAAGTGCTTATTTCTTGATCGCTTTTACATAATATATGAGAAACATGCATATGAACACACAAAACGAAGTGGATTTGGAAAGAGCAGCCACTGATGTCACGGTGCAGCTCTGCTCTGATTGGCTCTCACTCTCGCCACTCAAAAACAAAACTGAAACAGTCGGCGCTTGTGCGCATGTGTACTACCAAAAAAGTCTCTGGATATCCTCAGTGCAGAAAAAACCACAAAAAAACAAATCATGTTAGAAATTAGTCCAGCTTTTCATTCTAACTTCCTGCTCACAGCCTCCAGACAGCGCAGTGGATTTGTTTTATGTGTATGTGTGTCTGTGTGTGTGTGTGTTGTGTGTCTGTGTGTGTGTGTATATATGTTTGTGCATGTGTGCAGAGTGCAATAGTACCAAATATATGGAACCAAATTTGCACTCTAAAAGGAACCAAACTGTACTCTAAATACAATGCAACACAAATGGGACAAATAATCCATGTCATGTGACATACAAAGCACCAATCAAATGACAAGGATCCACTCAGCTGTTATATAACAGCAGATAATCAATATCGGTGCATAGAAATTTGATCAGGACTAGAGCCCGCCTGATATATCAGTTGGCTGATAATATCCGCTAATATGAGCTTTTCACAAGCATTTCGGTATGTACGTTATTTTTGCCCATTTGAAAACTTTTATTTTACAGAATAAACATTGCAGGAAAACACTTTAGCTATTGGAAATGGTGTCATTACGTAGTTTGTCCAACATAGGGCACTCTGATGGCATTGTTTACAGTGGTGTCAAGCATGGCTGGGATCCCCGTTACCCCTTGCCCTATTAGCTGTCATTCATTTTTAATGAGAGTGGGCATTTTACCACAACAAGTAGTTGCTATTTTCTATAAAGGATACGTGATGCGAGCGATGCAACAGGCTGACTGTCAAGCCGAGTGATGACAGTGTGACATAGATTGTTTGGATGATGGTTATAATTGTAGTTATTTACAATAAAGTTCATATTTACACTGTAAAACATCAAGCTTCCATTACATTTCTTTGTCATAAGGGTTTCATAACCAAATGTTAGAAATCATTGCTGTTTTATGTATATTGGCAGATATATTGGGATTGTAATTTCTAAAAAATCTACTCCCTGATGTTGGCATCGTGTCGGCCTTCAAAAAAAATCCACATCTGTCGGGCTCTAAACAGAACATCCTAAAATGAAAGGGTGAAACAGTACAGTACGCTGCGACTCCCTCACCTCGGACTCAGCGTTCCCCGCCTTCTTGTTCAATTACTTCTCCTCTGACTCCCACATCAGCTCTTTGGAGGAATTTTGTGGAGGAGGAAAAACCAGAGCAGAGCAAATCCTGACGTGTTTGGATGGAGAAAGACTAACCGTGTTCTCTGTCAGATAAAGATGGGTTGTAAGGCCAATAATTGATGAGGAATAGTTCCAGTATTGATTATTCTAATTTATTTTTTAAGTTATTATTTTGTCTAGAACCTGTTAAAAAAGGATCTGTCCTGTGAAAGATGGCGTCACACTGTACTCTATCCTGTTACATTTTTTTTCTTGTGTGTTTCTCTTTTCCTCCTGTTATTCTGCTGATACAACCTCCTCCCTCTGCTGACTAACTGACCCACATTCCTCCCCGTGACTTGCTGCCCATTGTGTGTGTGCGTGTCTGTGTGTTTCCGCCAGTGTCTGCTCATCATCTGCTGTTCCTGTGGTTGTGCTCACCTAGTTGCCCTTTTGTTTGTGCATTCTTTCTTCTTCAGTCCTCCCTTTAAAAAAACAAAAAACATGAATCTAAAACTGCTGTGCCTCTCGGGCTTCAGCAGGAGCCAATAATACGATTGGTCTTTAGCAGCGCATCACTCACTGAGCAACATAAATGATCCTCATTTACTCCCTCGCTCTGTTTTATCTATTTTATTTGTTTATTGTTTGTGTTTTTTGCTGTGCTGCCTTCAACTTCCAGAAGTGACACTTCTGCACCATGAACCAATGCAACATGAGACAAGGCGCCCTCTAGTGTAGCATTGCTTCTCTGCATGATGTTGCAGACATGCCATCAAATTTTTATGACGGCTGTGTTTGTGCATGATTACTCAGATGAAATGTCTCCTGTTTCCACCGTTCAAATGTCAGCAAGCGATGGAGTAATGATTTATGACTGTGTGGGCTAAATTGTTTGATGACTCGAAAGTCATTAAATCTCAACTTTATTTCAATGAGCGGTAAAAGTCAGTGGTCGTTTGAATTTAGAGATTAAATAAAAATGAGAAGCGCCAAATTTTTTTCCCTTGCCATGGGGCATCCTGACACCGCTGGGTTACTGTGCACAGTAACAGCCGTGTTCCTGGTTTGAATTCCAGTATTTCCTGTTGTATTCTATTAACGGCTCTGATATGAAAGCAAAACTGATCCGTGATGGTTTTTATTGTTTTTCTCCCCTTAGGTGTAAAGCATCACTCTGCTAACTTCTGAGTGTTTGGAGAGTTTGAGACTGAGGAGGAGAGCTGGACAGAAAATCGAGAACAGAGGAAACATTTGAGGTTGCAGCGCGATGGCTCTGATTGACAAACACAAAGTCAAACGTCAGCGGCTGGATCGAATCTGTGAGGGTGAGATGGTTTTTCTTTGAGATGCCAATGATTTTTTCACTTTAGAGCACTGGTGTGTTATTTTATTTAGCTTGCAGTGGCGGCTCCAGAGATTTTTTTTTTTTGTTGGTTGTGGTGGTGGGGAAACTATTAAGTGGACTACATTTGTGCTGGTCTTTCCATCTGATGCCCATGCTCATAGCATTTCACAAAGATACCTCACGCACACACAACCACACACTGATATTGGCATGCTGCTATGTAAGGCATGGAACTGCACACCAGGAGCTTGAACATAGAATCCTCTGGTCTGAAGCCCACTGCTAGCCTCTAGATTTAGACCTTCTAAACATCACCTCCTGAATCACTACAGCTTCAGACCAGTGGTGGGCACAGTTCCGCTAATTAGCAAAGCTAACTTTTTTGTTAGTTGATTAGCTTTTCAGCTAACTGAAAACTATAAGCAGAACAATTAACTTCCGCTAAATTTAGTTCCGATAACTTTTAGACCGCTAATATCTTTTTGTGGGCATAGTGAATAAAGCTTAACAGTTAAAAACATTGTAAAGCCTGAAATCCTACATTTTAGTTCCTGCCTATTACATGTTTTGTAGCAGACAGCTTGCTATGAGAGGTATAGCGCAATCCTCTGCCAGCAGAGGAGAGCTGGCTACCAGAGACAAAAGAAGAGAAGACAAAAAAGATGATTTACTTTTACAGCCATACAGTCTTGCAGATGTGACGGAGGAGTCATGCACAGCAACGCATATTTGACTTATGGTTAAAATTTTAAACAAACTACTTCCGGACAGGTTTTTGAAATTAATGGCATCTCTGTTGTTCTTAAAAAGTGAAAATATCAGCTATATGTTTTAGTTTTAAAGTAATGCACTAATTTTGAAGGTTTTAGCATTAACAGACACACATGCCAAAAGGCATTATGGAAAAATGGAGCTTCCTGTTATCAGTAGTTGGTCAGTTTATTAAAAAAACAACACACAAGTTACTGTAACGTGTGTGTTGGTTTTTACAAATAAATCTGTATTTTTTAAAAATTACATTTTTTTTTTCCATTTGTAAAAAAAGGCAATTTGAAAATTTAAGTGATTCAGCAGCACGTAAAGCAAATGTGTGGCAATTGGTATTCACACTCCCATCCAGTAGATGGCAGTGTTACATACAGGAAAATACTTTTCATCTTGGTTTCAAGTGTCAGTCAGAAATGTGATAAAAGATTTAGTTTGGCTCTAGAAGATTTTTAGATTTCAAAGTGGGCCCCTGTGTTATTGGGTGTGGGAATGGCTGCTCTACTCCATACGTTTTCTAAGGGCTTAGCAAAAACATAGGGATGTAAAATACAGTCAGTGAATAGATAGATAAATGAGTCCACCCCCTCCAGGTGGTCAACACAACTACAAAAAAATCACTGAATGCTATTGTATTGTACATCTCCAGATTAACAAAGCATATAATGAGGATAAACTGATTAAAACTTGATGCTTCAGATCATGAGAAATGCAAGTTTGTTTTGCTTATTTAATGTAGCCCACTGACTGTCTGCAGTTGTTGCAGGGAATCATCTTATCATGTGCATAATATAAATCAGTAGTTGATGTTGCATTTATTGTATCAACATTATTGTATCCAAAGCCTACGTCTCTTGGCCACCAAATCACTGCTGCTTGTTGTTAATTCACATATATGCACAATATACTCATATAAAACAAACAAGAGCAAATTTACAAGTTATAATCACCTCTGTGAGAAGAAACAAGTGCAAATTTTAAAAATCTGGCAAATGACATTCAGGATGAGGATGTTTGTGAGGGGGTTGCAGCCCCATCCAGCCCCAGTCTAGAACCGCCTTTGTTAGGTCATAATATACTTGCATAATGCACTTTTTTGTTATTAATTTAGTATCACAGCATACTGGAGTTGGATGACATGTCAGCAGGGAAGAGGTGGAGAGTTGATTTCTAGTCCAGAGTTTAGTGAAGCTAAACATAAAGTAATGGAAAGTCTATAGTCCAGCACCACAAATCTGTCTACATCAGGGAGCCCTTAGAAACACTGAGGATGAAGAAAACCAGTGGAATCCATCTCAGCATCACTGACAACTTGACTAGCTGTGATTGGAGATTCTTTGCTTTGAACAATTCTGCCTGTTGCGTCCTCTTCATGTATGATGTGGTAGATGGTAAAACATTGTTGATTGCCGAGTGCATACAGACCGCACTGTTTTCAGTCCACGTGGAAATGGCATAGTTGTAAAAACGATTCATGCCTCTGTAATATGGCGGTGACATTTCCATTACTAAGCTTTTCTTACATCTGCTAGAAATTCAAGAAAAAGCCGGTGGGACAGTTTGCGTAAGTGTTTTGTGTCGAAAGGGGGTCTGGGGCCCACTGAGGCTCCAGAGCTCAATTTGAAGGCTGTCTAGGAGAGAAAGAGACGTATGTAATGTGTGTGGCGTGGAAGAGCAACTGGGCTGATTGTTGGATGACAGACGCCGTTTTATGGTTTCACTTTGCTGGAGAGATGAAGTCGGGTGTTTGTAATAAAATGAAACTGTCCTCAGAACCCGGGGATTGATTGCAGTGAATTTAGGACTGATTTACTGGTGTGTGTGAGAGGAAGACAAAATGCAACTGATTCCTCCCATGGTTCTAATTACAGGGGGTACTGGGTGACTCTGATTCCCCCCCCCCCCCCCCCCCACACACACACACACACACACGCTGGGGGAGTAATCAGTATGATACATATCTCCATGGGGCTATGATACAAATTTGTCTGTGTTTGTGTCTGTGTGTATGATGCAATCTGATACAATTTTTTTAATTTAACATAGACATTCATATTCCAGTAAAAAAGAATAAGCCAAAAGTGGCATTGCTTAGGGCCCCATCACACATAGTGCGAATATGTACAACTCAAGGCGACTCCCGTTGGAACAGCTCGTATGAGCAAACCATGCAAACATCGTGCCGACGGGCAGGCGTGCACTACGCCGTTGCGACAGTTCGTGCGCGTGAGAACACAGTGCCAACAGCTGCATGATGTCATGCAGCTGCTGTGAAAATAAAAATTACATGCCACCCACGGGAATCAAACCCGCACTTTCCAAAACCTCTGAAACTTTTGTCAGAAGCTTCATTCAGATATCAGTCAGAAACTTTCCCACTGAGCTACTATTGCTCTCCTGTGAAAGATGCAGGAAAATGTCTGATATCAAGAAGGACATGGACGTATTTAAAAAAGAAATAAAACCACACGGCATATAAAAACACAGCATTTTAAACAGCATTTTATTGAATCAAGCGGATAATACAAATATGATCCGTCTGTTCCTCTGTAGATGACCCATGGTCACAGACGTACAGTCATGAAATGATGTGAAAGAGAAGCAGGGTGCTCTTATGTCCACATTTGCTGGTCCGGTGTGTCCAGCCGGCCCCGCACACGTGTCCTGCTCAACATGCCGCAAGACTGACACTGCGTCATGTGGAACAGAGCTTATGTGTGTGATGTGACAGTCAGCTCGCCCGCTGCGTGTTATGATCTGATGGTCCATTTCACCTGGGGCAGCCTGTCAGTGTGCACACCGGGCACGTGCTTGCTCACTGCAGTCCATCACCACAGGGATGTATGTTTTTATTTATGTCCACGTGAGGACAGCAAGCAGACACATGCACGTCACAGTGGGCAGTTGTTAGTCCATGTCCATCCAAACACAGTGCACGTTGTTCAGCCATGACGTCCAGATCCGCAGATCTTCACAGCCACTTCTGTCGGCAGCCACACTTCCTGTTAGTTCAATGCACACACCAACGTGGCACTGTGTCTGTTTGCAAAGCCACACTCATGGGGCACTTAGACAAATTTTACATTCAGCTTGACAGTGATCATCTGCTGACTGTTGTTGTGTTAATAGTGCGAATGGCCACACATTTTCTAAGTGCCAAGTGAACGGTGTTAGATGTTTGTTTGTGTCACCTGGAATTTGACCGACACCTGCCGCGAGTGGGTTCGATGGGCTCGCACAGTGCACACCTTGTCTTTCAGCCACTGGTGGGTGCAAATAGTTGTAGCAACAGGTGTATGAGGTGTTGGAAGCAGCTACGATTTTACACGGCCTTTACCTTCAATTCCATATTTCATGAAAAAGCAGGGACCTTCTGCTGTGCTACAGCTTGGTGCCAATGAATCTGCTTGTCTTTTGTACATCACTGTGGGCAGTACCACATTCAGTAGCAGAAACCACAGAATAAAAGAAGTCCAGAAGAAGAAACCCAACCATTGCATAAATAGCATAGCACAACTTTCCCTTTCTGAATGGGTATGAGCGTATGAACAGATTGTGACCTAAACATAGTCAAAACGAGTACATGTATTTGTTGGGGAGGTGATGGTCTAGTGGTTAAGGTGATGGGCTTGAGTCCAGAAGATCATGGGTTCAAATCCCCGCCTGACTGGAAAATCACTAAGGCCTTTAATCCTCTATTGCTCCCTGTGTGTAGTGAGCACCTTGTATGGCACCCCTGACATCGGGGTGAATGTGAGGCATAATTGTAAAGCGCTTTGAGCGTCTAATGCAGATGGAAAAGTGCTATATAAATGCAGTCCATTTACCATTTACCATTTGTACCACATGCCATTATCATGACATGTTGATATTGCTTTTACCTTGTAAAGGTAATGTTCCTTTGACCAGTTCACAAAAATGTTGCGCAAACTTTTGAACATTTATGAGTGATTGAAGACATAGAAGTAGCAGCATAACTCCCCTTGTTTATAATGCTAAAATTGAACCATAGACCAGTTCATACTACATTTAAATGGATTCAGGGGTCTGTGTATTGATGTACTAGTCATATCTCTTACTTCAAAATTGATTTCCAATTGTTATTGTTAATTGTTACACCTGTAATATTTCTCATATTCATGCCTGGAAGTATGTCGTAGTATGATACCCCTAAAGCAAACCATACCATTTCTTAATACCCCTATTCCACAGAGCGCCGTTTCAATGTCAATTTCAAATTATTTTCATTTATATAGCACCAAATCACAACAGAGTTGCTTCAAGGCGCTTCACACAAGCAAGGTCAAACCTTACTAACCCCCAGAGCAACAGTGATAAGGAAAAACTCCCTCTGAGGAAGAAACCTCAAGCAGACCAGACTCAAAGGGGTGACCCTCTGCTTGGTCATTCCTTCCTGTTTTGTCCTAAATAGCAAAATGGGACACGTTTTGAAGCATAACAGTAACTTCTTGATCCATCTTTTGGCAGTCTTTAACAAACGATATAGGCAGTAGTTATGGCCATCATTTGCACCAGTTTTGAAATCGGGGTGTAATTTTAGAGCTGTTAAAAAATTTCATCCCAGTTCGCCAAATTGCGTCGTTACACAGTCACTTTTCAGGTGCTCCTATTGTTAACAGCTTCAGTCATGTTCAGACATCTGTAAACGGGGGAGTCCTAGTGAGTACAGCTTGAAACGTGTTTGATTGTGTTCCATCTGTGTAAAAATTTGAAGCAAAAGCAGCATTTGTTGCAGTTCTGTTTGAGAATGCAGCCGGGCGCAGCTTTGCGTTCATTTTTGAGAGAGTTGCCAGTTATGTGATTTATAAGCCAGCCAGTTGCTGGGTCTGCACTTTATAAGCCAGTCTGGTAGGAAATATGCCAGAGTAAGCCGTTTATCTCGTTTTTGCACTTTTTCTGAATCAGGTGAGTCTTAATAGAAATGTGCCCTGTTGAATAGGGGTGTAACTTTAAGTGAATGTCTTGTCTGCCTGCCTCAGTACTGTCAAATATGGTCCAGTTCTTAGCGCAGATCAAAGGATACTGTTGTATCTATATTGTAATAGCCAAGTGGCCTCTGTGTGTGTGTGTGTGTGTGTGTGTGTGTGTGTGTGTGTGTGTGTGTGTGTGTGTGTGTGTGTGTGTGTGTGTGTGTGTGTGTGTGTGTGTGTGTGTGTGTGTGTGACTTTGATCATGCAGAAACTGGGGAGAGCTGACTTTTGTCATTTGGTATGTATTTTGGGTCAAGGATGAATGCTGCGAAAATATAAAGCTGATAGAACACACATTTTTGGAGAATTTTTTTGCATGGGAAAGGGAAGTCTGGGGTCCCCTGCTGGAGTTGTTGCCCCTGCGACCCGAACCCGGAAAAACGGTTGAAGATGAGTGAGTGATAAGTGAGCTTACCAGTAAACAGTGAACATTGTTCTGCAATGCACCATGGACGTTTGGGGTTTTAAATGTTGTTACTGTGGTTCATGTTAGTTTAACAGTTAGTGTTGTTGATTCATTGTGTTTTTGTAGTTCAGTGGGTTTAGTCAGTTAAGTGTCATGTTGTCATTGCCATGAGTGAAGAGTGTTGGTTTTGATGTCTTCCGCCACCACCTGTTTGTGCATGTGTAAAAATTAAAAGCACCTGCTTGCAACAGAATGCAGAAAAGGCTTTGCGTGCATGTGACTGAGGACAGTTGACATTTGCCGTTTGATATGTTTATGTACTTTAGGTCAAGGATGAACAGCGCCAACACAGAACATTGGCAGAACTAATATTTTTGGACAAACCACGGATATTAGCTAGCGTTGCTAATTATATTCTGGACTAACATGCCATTCCAGCAGGGGTTGGTAAATCATCTTTACATTAAAAGAGTGAGTGAGTGCATGCGTGCGTGAAGTTCGGTCATCCGTGGAAGGCTCGGAGAAGAGTTGCTGCTCCTTCGTGTTGAAAGGAGCCAGCTGAGGTGGTTCGGGCATCTGGTACGGATGCCTCCTGGGTGCCTCCCAAGGGAGGTGTTCCAGGCACGTCCATCTGGCAGGAGACCCCGGGGAAGACCCAGGACTAGGTGGAGAGATTATATCTCCACACTGGCCTGGGAACGCCTCGGGATCCCCCAGTCAGAGGTGGTCAGTGTGGCATGGGAAAGGGAAGTCTGGGATCCCCTGCTGGAGCTGTTGCCCCCGTGACCCGAACCTGTAAAAGCAGTTGAAGATGAGTGAGTGTATGAGTGAGTGAGTAAGTTCAGTGTAAGTACATAATATAATTGTAAATACTTTAAAAATACATGGATGACACAAGAGAGTGAGAACACTTATTTCCATTGTGCTTCATTTAAAAATCAAATTATCAACTACAAGTAAAAATAAAATAATAATGGTGTGTATATGATAACAAGAACCTAAACAGTTTATAAATACAGTAAGACAGTAAATTTACATTACAAAATTGCATAATTAACAGGAAATAAAAGGGGTGAGTTCCTCTTTTAGAAATTATTGAGGGCTAAGTTTCTAAAAACATTCTGGACTCAGACACCATTTCAACTCATTATACAAGCTTTGCTTAATTTATTGCCACCCTTGAAAAATGTCAGTTACCTATTTTGTAAACACTACCCAATCTAGAGCCCATGGATCCCCACGGGCAACATGCTAGTGCTAATGTAAGTAACTATCTAGGCTATGAATGAGATTGTGTTGTGTGTGTGTGTATATAGGGAAGAATGCTATCATTTGCTAGTTTTTTGCCTTAAGTTACAGTTTTAATAACTAATGTTAGCTAGCTAAAGCTAACATTTTCCTTGCCCAACAGTAGGTAACGACACCCCTCCCCCCAACCATGATTGTATGATTCACGCTCTGGTTTCTGGTTATTTTGACAGGAGCCTTTGAATCAAATTCTTTAGTTCCTCTGCGGGGGTCTGAATTTATCCTCAGATTTCTCCCTTACCTTGAAGTGTAATTATTTAATCAATTTTTTTTTATTGGTAACCACTCTGTTGTTAATATGTCTTAACAAACTGTCAGGACTCTTATTCTTATTGCTAAGAATAATCAAATTTTTGTCTGAGAACGATTTTACTGGATTCCTTAACAAGGCAGTGATGTCTGTTTCCACCCTCGCAATGAGAGCCACATGTGGCGTCGCAAATCTCTCCAAACTGCCAACCAACACTTTTTCCATTTACTTTTACACAGAGAGAATGAATGCAAATCATGTAAAACAGCATGAAATAATATTTTCCTTCCAGACACCTTCAGCGGCGTCTGTATTTCATCTGCTTATCAGCTATGAAGTCGCATCACCAAAGGAAAGGAGGTTTTTAAAACTCTTTCCTTTTTCGTGTGTAGTTTATTCACCACAGTTGCTCTTAAAACATAAAAATGTGTAGAAGATAGTGATTCACGTCGAGGACATTAAAGGATCAGAGGGCGGTGAATGATGTCGTTTTCACAGCAGCGTTAAATCTGTTCAACCATATAAAAAAAGGGAGTTCTTCAAATGCAGAGGCGTTTGGTGTTCTGCACCACCCACGAGTAAAAACACACTGATGAAACACATGAAATAGAAATCAAAGCTATTACCGCATGCATTGTGGGAAAGCCATGAAGGTTATGGAATGATCGCAGTTGTGTTACAGTCATGCAATGCAGTCAGGAGAAACATTGTCAGTCCAGCAGTCGTCTCACAGCATGATCACATCTTTACTTCATGTGATAGAATAATAGTCTTTATTGTCATTGTAGGGGGGGTATAATGAAATTGGAGGTACAGTGGTCCCTCGTTTATCGCGGGAGTTACGTTCTAAAAATAACCCACAATAGGCGAAATCCGCGAAGTAGTCAGCGTTGTTTTTTACAATTATTATAGACGTTTTAAGGCTGTAAAACCCCTCACTACACACTTTATACACTTTTCTCAAACAGGCATTAACATTTTCTCACTTTTCTCTCCTGTGTAAACACTCTCAAAGTTCAAACCTTAGTAGAAAAATAAGCAGTATTATAGAATGAAACCAAAGATCAAAACCTGTTTTCAGGCCCAAACATTTGTTTGAGAAATAAAAATAGAACATTTTCCTATAAATAATTATGATGGCTTTTAGAACTAATGAATTTAATTTTAACGATCAACCTACGAGGTTGGACACATAAGAAATTATTAATAGTGACTCACCAGTATTTCACAGTTCCTCTGACCGCACCTCTTCGTCCTGGCGCCGCTCCGCTGTCGCGTCTTTTTCCACTGACTCACACCTTGCTGCAGGTGTCTTTTTCTGAGTGAAGAACACAGTTATGGGTAGTTGTTGGTGCCCTTTTTTCTTCTGGGTGAGAAGATTCTTATAAACAGACACATGCAAAACATAATGTGCGTGCTCTCCCTTTGCGGTGATGCCGACCGGTGCCGCGACCAGCCTGCTTGATGAGGACGCAGAACACAATGCGCTGTAAAAAAAACAACAAAAAAACATGCAAAATTGGACTAAAAAATTCTGCGAAACTGCGAGGCTGCGAAAGGTGAACGGCATTATAGTGAGGGACCACTGTACTCCCACAGAGCTGCTGTACACCACAAAAAAAGAACCAAAGGGGAAAAAAGCTAACTAAAGCTGGGCTTACACTGTGCAAGTTTTGGCCCTTTTTGAGCTGATTTTTCACTCGTGTGTAAATTTTTTGGATCGAGTTTCAGCTTAATCGTGCATACTGCATCGTGTAGTACACATGGAGCAATGAGCTGCGTTTAACCTCTCACGACCACTTCCTGATTGGCAGTCGTATGATCAGATGAAAATCAAACCTGTTTGATATTCTGCTCGGCCCTCGTGAGGATATTGCGCAGTTGAAGCAGCGCTACGAGCATTTACGAGCTGATTTACCCCAACCTCTCGCACTGCACATGTGCAAACACCGATGCGGAATTGGAGAGAGCATAAACAGTGATCATCTCTTTGGGAGAGAGATCATCTTGTTGGGAGAGCAGCTTCTGTTTCTTTTTTTCCCCCTTATTCTTCAAGTCATGTAAAGTCTTTTTTTGTTAAAACTTTGACGTCTCCCATTGAGAGTTTTTGTAAAAATAAGAAATGTAAATAAAGTTTGAAAAAAAAAACAAAGAAGAAGAAAAAAGCTTCTGTTTACGTTTTGCTTCCGGAAACACGAGTCTGACGTGTGGTTTTTGAACGTACAATGTGAGTAGTCAGATTGCATCAGAGCATCGGAGAATATAAATCGTGCACTCAGAACTTTTACACCTTGCGGTTTTGTTGTACAGTTTGAGCTGGAGCCAAGTACAACGATTGAAAATATCGTACAGTGTCTGCCCAGCTTAAGCTGTGTTTGTGGTCAGAAGTGAATTTTAAAACGGCTGATCAAACATGGTGGTTTTCTCCAATCAAGCTGTAGAATGTAGTTTTTTTTTTAAACCAGAATGGTGAATGTTACCAAACATATGATCTGATGCTTTGGGACTTGCTGTATTTTAGGTTCCTGTTGTAGTTTTGTGGTTAGAAATGAGATGCGCTGGGTTAATTTCAATTTATTTTCATTTATACAGCCCCAAATCACAACAAGGTTGCCTCAAGGCGCTTCACAACCAGTGTTTGCCACAGTTACTTTGAAAAGTTACTTTTTTAGTTACTTTATACAGTTACTTTATTAGCAGCTGCCAACAACTTGCAACTAATAAGGTAACTAGTAATCTAACTTGGTTATTTTTAAAAGTGAGTACTCAGCAGAGTATTCAATCTTAAAAATAACCAAGTTAGATTACTAGTTACTTTATTAGTTACGTTCAGGAGCTGCCAACAAGTTATCCGCAGCCGCCAATAAAGTAACTGTATAAACTGTAAAATGTGACTGCTTAAAGTAACTAATGAAGTAATGGGCCTTTCACACTGAATACGTCGGAAGCGTCAAATGCGTCAATAATCGGTCTAAAAAGCATTATTTTCAATGAGACGCGTTGCTTTTTAGATGCATCAGAAGCGTTGCGTCAAAAGCCAAGCTAAACCGACGCTTCTGACGGGAGCGCGCATTGCCACTTGTTGGCAGGCTGACGCGGTCAAAGTTCAACTCAGTCCAACTTTCGACGCTCTGAGCTGTGATGTACCTTCGCGCTGTCCAATAGGAATGACGCGTCGGGCCAAAACGTGGAAGACTAGTGGCAGAAACCACTGATCTGTACAAAACAAAACTGCTCATTTATAGAGCAGTTTTCTGAAGAAAAATCCTTGGAAATGTTTTTTGTTGTTGTTTGTTACCTCAGAATTTCTGATTACTGTTAAAAAAAAAAAGTTTAGAACTCTTGTAATTAAAATAGCTAAATCTATAAATGGTTCTTTAGAAACCTTTCATCTGTAAATTAAAACCACCTGTTATTTCAGATTAGATAATTTCTTGTTTAACATAAGGAACCTCTGACATTTATTTTTAGACAAAATAACATGGAAATTTGTACATTTTTTTAAGTCTGGTAGATTATTTCTATCTCATTTCAACCAGAAAAACAGACACTGTAAATAAATACAAATGTTTATTATAAATGCAACAGGAAATAATTTAACAGTGACTGCAGTGTGATTGTAAAGTAGGATTTCTGTGACATAAACCTCATGATGAATTTTTTTTATAGTCATTTCAACTTGTAATTTCGCCAAAATATGTAATTGCCTTTAATGTTGTTATCAGGACAGTGTCATTTCTAAAATATGAATTTGAGCACAATACGTGGAGAGCTTCCACCTGTGCAGATGTCTTTGGACTTTGATTTGTGGACATTTTTAATGATCCGTTCATTTATTGTTAAAATATAAAATGAAACAGCTTTTTAAAAAATAATAAAATAGTTGCTGTTTAAAGAGCCTTTTATTTAGAAGCAGGTGATGTTCTGCTGGATTCTCAGGACCAGATGAAGGTCTCTTCTGCAGCTTTGAACTCTGGTGGTGTTGCTGAAGACACTTTTGTCCCATTTGGAAGAGCAGAGATGATTTATTTCGACTGGATTTCATGGTGTTCAGCTCAGCAATGGAAGTTTGGTTGTCTGCACAGCAAATGTTCCTGAATGGGACAAATAAAAATATTTCTTTAAATATAAAGAAACACTAAACAGTTTATATATAAAAAAAAAAAGAAAAGAAAAAAACGATGGAAAAAATGCCAGAAAAAAAAGTTATTTAAAGTTGAGCTTTTGTGGTCTCCGAATAAAGCTGTAGCT
Source organism: Thalassophryne amazonica (assembly GCF_902500255.1). Lineage (NCBI taxonomy): Eukaryota > Metazoa > Chordata > Actinopteri > Batrachoidiformes > Batrachoididae > Thalassophryne > Thalassophryne amazonica. The sequence continues at coordinate 28,486,651 of NC_047115.1, read as the reverse complement.
TTATTTGGTAAAAATAAGAAAGACTGAACCATTTACAAATTAAAGCATTCACTCAGATCAACTGTGCTAAAAAGCTAAACTAACGTTAGCCGATCAGTAAACCTTCACACCAGTGCAGAAACGTCACAATTTGCTTATATTTTTTTCTCACCTTGATAAAGCTGCAGAACTAAACTCCGTTGGGCAAACTGGGACTTCGCATATATCCAAAAAGTGGGAGATTTCAGACTGAGTGGCTGCCTGCCTCGCTCTGCCCAGTGATGATGCCCGAAGGCCGGCTTCTCCGTGCGGGTTGGCTTGCTGTTGCGGTTCGAGCGATAGCCCACCAAGTTGACAGTCCGCCATCGGTTGGCGTCACTCCGAAAAGTAGCTGAAAAAAAGCTTCTCCCAGCAGGGTGATGGGAGAATCATTCTACTGCTGTTTTTTAAAGCTTTTTTGTGGTTCAGGTGATGCAAATTCAAGATGGCGATTGCTGAACTTTTTTCAGGTTGTGGAAACACCCAGAGTGTGACGAGGCAATCTCCACCCCCTTGCCGCTTCCGAAGCGAAGCAACTAACGTCATGACGCGTTGGAAATGCATCCGACGGATTGGGAAGCATTGACAGATTGGCCTGAAGTGTTCAATGTGAAAGGCCCTTTACTTTTCAAAGTTACTTTGGCATCACTGGTCACAACACATAGCGATGTGCTTCAATCAAGGAGAGTAGAGGTTATATCTTCACTTCTGTGTTTTTGTTGACAGGATATCTCAAAATGCAGTGGAGGGATTTTGACTGAGCTGCACAATATTGGAAGAAAATTTCATTGCAATAGCTTTTTTCTTTTTTTGTAATGGTTGTACACCAATGGTGTAACAAAGTTTATAATACTTACTTGGTACATTTCATTCTTTGACAGAAGCTAAAACAAACAGAACATGCTCAGACAGTACTTGTGGTTCTGACGTTTAAAGTGAATAAACTCTCCACAGAAAAACTAGTTTTGTTGTGTTGTCTAAAACTGAATATTAGTTAAAACAAGCGATTTGTAGAGGTCTCCTCAGATTCTCCTAAATTGCCATAGATAGTTTTTACTATTATCATTCATTTTAAGTGTTCCAAGAAATTCAAGCTCATTTGTTAAAGAAAATAATTTCCGCACCTCCTGTTTACCTGCAATAGGAGAACCACAGCAGTCATCTGTTCTGTATTTTCTCTTCTCCTTTCTCTGGATGTCTCCTTCTGTCTGCTCCATCTGTGTTCCCTGCATGCTTTGGCTTAGGAAGTTGTCAGTGCTGTTTAGCCAGCGCTATCTGACTGATCTGGGCAGAAACGGGGTGTGAGCGTCGGTGCAGCATCACCTCGTTCCTGGTGACAGCATGTGTTGATTTACATGTTGTAAAATCTGTGCTTGGACACAAACACCACCAGGTGGGGTAGTGGAATATGTCATTACAATCCCAAGTGTTTTAGGGCTGACTTAAATAAATATGTCTGTTTGTGGTGATGCGTCTTGTTTGATCATGTGCAAGAGGAAGGACGCGAGTGTGTGCGGATAAAACACCATCAAATTTGGTCATATTTAACTGGTATTCACCAGCTTTACTCTAAGATGTACTACAAGGGAGGTTATTGTCTTCATGTTATTCTTTCCTGTGATACGCTGCAAGTATATTTGCCTAATTTCTAGTTGAAATATCTAATCTGAATGAATGAATGAGTTTTTTATTCAGCACACACATAAAGAATACAGAATATGGTATGTCCCCTTCTGACATACGTATATGTGTGTACTTGAAACATGCAATGCCAGTCTTATGTGCAAAACCATGTCAGAATAGTATCTTTGTTTCTGCAAGTTTGTATTTTTAGCAGCATTGACTTGTTTACAACACCTGTTTCTTGTTTGTCACATTCTGTGTTTTCTGGGACTGCATTTGCCCAGATTTGAAACCAAAAATAGTTGCCTCTAGGGACTACTGTCTACACATAAGTATCAATGGACCATATGCTAATTTACTAAATTCTGAAAGTTAGAAAAAGAAATCAGAAAAGCTATCTGGGACCTCAGAAAGCCCATCTGCAATTATTGCTTGCTTGAGTTCTACACATGTGGTGATACCTTATTTACACCAGGATGTTAATAAAATCAATGCTGGCTATTCTCAGAATAAAGTACTTATATCCACAGTTTCAAATTGTATAAGTCTAATGATGTCCACTTTATGGTCTTCTCAAAACATTAAAATTACTGTTCTGGATGCTCAGAATGCATCTGAGCTTATCTAGAAACCGTTTAGCCTAAAGCGGCCCCCAGACCCCCGGCCAATGGGCTTCAGCCCTGTGGGCCTCACACTTTGTCCCCCTCAATTTCTAGTTGTAAATTGCGCCCTTGTAAACGTCCACCCCATACACCAGTTACTATACACATTTAAATACACTCAAAACAAGGTAACAATCAGAAAATAACGTAACTGAACAGAACAATCAATAATATGATGTGCAAATAAACAAAAAAGAACCACAAAAACAATTAGCCTAATATAACTAATATAACTATAGTAAGAAATTGCATTGTTTTTATAAAGCCTTTTAACACCTACCAATGTACCACATGATTTTATACTATCGGAACAATTATTCCAAATTCTAACACCTTTTACAGAAATACAATGACTTTTAACAGTAGTTTGAATCTTCCTTCTTTCAAATATCAGTGTTCCTCGCAAATGATAACCACTCCTAAGCTGCACTTAATATGGCAAAATCACTTAAAAAATCACTTAACGAGTAAAACTTTAGTCAAATATGAGGATAATATAGCTTAAAAATCTTATTAATTGAAAGACTGTCTGAAACATCTTATATATTTGATCATACATTTGATTAAACAAGCTTATTTTGCGTGCCATAAGAATTGTACACTGCTTTGTTGTTTGTAAACCATGTAACCAATTGCTAGCTAGACTCTTACCAGCCAATTGTGAGACCTTATTTTCATAAATGATAACAAATGAATTTTCACTTTTCATTGCCAGGTTTTACAAGGTCAATATTTCACCTTGTTTACAAGTTTGAAAAAAAATCTGCCCATGGAATTAGTGAAACTTTATTGAAGATTTTGTGAAGAAGGACTTAAAATTCATTTTGAGGAGTGGTGTTTACATCTTAAAAAAAAAATGTTTCACTTGCATTACCAGTAATCTGCTAACTGTGATGACGCTAAACTGATAAACTGCTAAGATATTTAGCAGAAGCTAATGCCAACTTTTATTGTATAAGTTTAGTTATGTGGTAGAGTAAATCAATAATTAAACGCATATTAAATATCAGTTAGTTTGTGTTTAACAGTGAGAAATTTGGCAGCAATAGTTTGCCAGAAGGAGTCAGTTCACTGGGGTTGTCATGGCCTACTGTCCACCTGGAAAGGATAATGCTAAGGCAACAGAAATACCTGCACAAAACAAGTCTTTTTATCACAAATGTAAGATTACTGGCCAAAAAATAAAAAATGGAACAGCTGGAACATACTATATCTATGCAGAAAAAAACATGCAGGACAGCTGCATTATGATTATTACGAGGTCTATTAGAAAAGTATCCGACCTTATTATTTTTTTAAAAAACCATATGGATTAGAATCACATGTGATTACATCAGCCAAGCTTGAACCCTCGTGGGCATGCGAGAGTTTTTTTTCACGCCTGTCAGTGACGTCATTCGCCTGTGAGCACGCCTTGTGGGAGGAGTGGTCCAGCCCCTGGCTGTCTGGATCTGTGACCATCGTGTGCACTTTCTCTGGTTATCACACTTTTAACAAGAGATTTTGTCATGGAAAGCCGAGTGGAGGCTTCGCGCATCACGATGGATTCTCTACTGGAGCAAGACAAAACCACCTCCGTTTTGGTCTCACAGGACGGCTTTGAGATGGCGTTCAGAAAGCTGTCGGTGGTTTTTCCATCGAGTGATTATCCGAGAAATTGTGGATGCCAGAACATGTCCTGTGAGGCTTCATCACGGTGTTGCTGTGCGCCATGCGGCACCGCCGCGACGCGCGAAGCCTCCGCTCCTCTTTCCATGACAAAAACTCCTGTAATAGTGGAATGTGCCGTTCATTTCCAAACTGGACGCTGTGTTTTATCCGGGACGTCATCTGACTAGCACAGGAATTGTGAAAAGACGTGGACATCAGCACTTTTTCGGCACATTGAGACAGACCTGCAGAGGAATTCCGTGCGTTGCGGTGGTGCCGCATGGCGCAAAGCAACGCCGTGATGAAGCCTCACAGGACATGTTGTGATAACCTAAGAAATGGCACACGATGGTCACGGATCCAGACAGCCATCCGTTTAGAAATGAAATGGTCGTTCAGCCTGTCGATGGTGGCTTCGGAGCGCGGCGCGCCCCACAGCCGCTGGGGGCCGTCCTTAAAGTGACAGTAACACTCCCTATTCTCTACCAAGCCCGTAACATTTTCACCGAAAGCCAGATAAATTTTTCTAATGGTTTCCAGCTGCCAGTCTTTAACAGTTTCTGAAAAAATTCTGATGGAAAAAAAGCCCAAATCATTCCGCCATTTCCTGGCAATGAAACAACGACGAGGGGGCTGGACCACTCCTCACTCAAAGCCTGCTCACAGGCGAATGACGCAACCGACAGGCGTGAAAAAACTCACGCATGCGCACGATGGTTCAAGCTTGTCTGACGCAATCACACGTGATTCAAATCCATATGGTTTTTGAAAAAAATAAGATCTGATACTTTTCTAATAGACCTCGTATAAATAAAGATAAAGGCAAGAGGACAAAGACAACATGACAACATAAAACAAAACAGGCAATAACGAGCACTGGCAACAACGGTAATATAAAGAAATAAATGCATGAGGATAATAACAATTTGAGTTTGAACTTTATTTTACAAGTATTATTAAATATTATATTTTTTACAAATAATATAGCAGCTTCAAACCTTTATAGGGAGACAAAAAAGATATAGTTTCCTTTCAGATATTACACAAAACAACATGTTTCCAAGACCCTTTCTGTTGCCAAGAGTTTGAAGGTTATTACCCACAAACAAGTCTGACATTTCAGTGTGATTTTAAACTGATTGTGTCTCATATTGAGTGTAGATTAAATATGTTGACTAGATATTACATAAATGTACTTTGGACGATTTTGTGTTTTTGCAATGTCTCTTTGCGTTCCTCTCCACTTTCTCGCCATTGTTTCCCCAAACCTCTGCACACTGTGGTATGAAGTCATCGCAGCGGTCTCTGGGTCTGAACCCCCCTCGGGCTTGTTCCAGGCTCCTTACCAAAACCCACAGCCCCGTTATGAGCTTTGTGTGGAGGTAGGGGGCGAAATAGAAAAACAGCATAAATTGGGTTGTCGAAATTCTAAGTCATTAGTGAGTGTGTCATGTGAACGTGTTAATAGGTGTTTCACTGCCCCTTAAATGAAAATTTCTTTCCCTTTTCTTTAAAATGTTGCAGTTTTTCTTTTATGTTTTTTTTTTTGGAACTTGCCTCAAGTGTCTTAGTTTTTGCTGGCAAGCAGCTTCGTGGTTGTTGAAACTTGGAAATGAGTTCCTGGAAAAATCTAATTTAAAAATTGAAATCTTCAGCTACCACACCAAGCATTATAATGGCCTGTGGCTTTTCTGGATTGGGATGGGAACTGGATGAAGGACGGGTTGAAGTAGTGGGGTGATGAGATGCACCCAAAGGAGATGAATTATGTGTAGGGGGATCATTTTTGTACAGTAATTTAGCTGATTTATAGGAAAATTTGGAAGGGTGCAGTTTGTGGAATACGTGCAGTCTTTTTGTATGAAAAACAGGGGGAAAAATTGTATGTCTGTTCAGAATGTTACATTTTATAAATATATGATTATTGTGTAATACCAGAATCACTGCCAATGACCTCCATTTTTATAGTCCATTTAGTCTCTGTGGGGATTCTTTTAGAGAAATGTAATCTCAGTGGAATCAGACAGAAGTCAGCCGTGTGCATTATGTCTTTGCATTACAGTCCATCTAACAGTGTGATTCTGTACTACGGGTTTCCATTGTAATCCCATTTTATGTTGGTGCCTCCTGCCCATGCACAAGCTAAGCCATCGTGTTTAACATTCAGAGTCATGCTGTGAGAGTGTGCTGTGTCACACTATAGGAGATGCTTATTTTTATTTCTCCTGCAGTGCTGAAATTAGTTGTCATTTTTATCCAAGTGCATGTACCAAGGAAAGGCTCCAGTTTGTGTCTGAAAGAGACATAAGAGCAGCACCGTAGCTTCTGCTGCCACTGGTGCACTTCAGAAGATGATCAGAATGAGGTCAAAAGGCCAAGAGCAGAGCCAAGCTCGAATGCGGGTGACTGTGGGTGGATACGTGAACGGTGAGTGAGTGAAAGCAAAAATGCTTTTTGCATGTAAATCTGTCATTTCCTCTTTCAGACATTTAGACATGAGGTCATGCTCACTTTTGTGTTTGCACATGTGCTGTAACAATCAAAGTAATACAAATTATTTTCTTACAACTTTTGCTAAAGACATAATGGGAAAACTTTTTTTGCCTCATTTCTACCCACATCTATCAAGTATGGGTTTTGGAGCAACATTTGGTTTGGGGTTGCAACTGGGATTGTACTAATTTCAGCAACAAATCTGACATCAGTGCAGTCACCGATTGACTGATGCAACCGGGATTTTGGTATTGGCATCCAGGTTGTCCTTTGAGGTCATTTATCACGGTGAACACTAGACTACATATGGTTGCTACACTGCAATAAACAGCCTTCATTTGCTAGTGCCCCAAATGCACACAGCGTGAGCAGTCCGTTCCCTAATGTGGCCCTTGTGGAAACATGCTGATGGCTCAAGGCAGACATTCGGTGCATGGGAAGGCAGTCCGAAGGCCAGCAGTGTCCATGAGGGTAGCAGCAAACACAGTCGACAGAAACAGACAGAGGGTGAATTAAGGATGCGACCGATCCGATCCAGATACTGGATCGGCTTTCGATACCGACATAATTCAAGTATCAGAAAATACCGATCCAACCAGTGACATTTTCCGATACCGGAGAAAAGCCGCTGTGAAACCTCTGAACTGCTGCTGCATGCTCTCTGCTCTGTTTGTTGCAGAGCGTGAGGTGGAGAGTGGGGAGATTTCTGAAGCTAAGCTATTTGAGAGAGCTCTCTTCTGCAGTGTTCTAGCTGTGGGTAGCGGAAAATTTATGCTCACCTCTCGGGTTCAAATTGTTCGTCGAGCACGGATTTTCCGAAAAATTAACTGAATTGTTGCTGAAAATGTGTGCTGAAAATTCAGCTACTTCAGTGTCTCTGAAACTCTATGAAACGCAGAGTGCAGCTGAGGAGGACAGCAAACAGAGATTCTGTCCGCTGAAAGGGGGAAAAAAAAATCTCCATTAAAATCATTCAGTATTAATCCAGAGTTTGTCGCATGAGCATCACTGATGATACATTTAGAAATTTACAGTTTATTTTACAGTTGAAAGGCTTTGTGTTTTCAAAAAGTTTGAAGTTTGCTCTTAGCAGGAAACCAGCAAGAGACAGAGAGAGAGATAGAGAGATCGCAAGCAAGAGAGAAAGAGAGAGCGAGCGAGAGAAAGGGAGAGACAGAGGAAGAGCGAAAGACAGAGAGAGCGAACGAGAAAGAGAGTGAATGAGAGTAAGGGAGAGAGAGGACTTAGGACTTGCTTTGACAATGTAAACATATGTTTCCCATGTCAGTAAAGCTCCATTGAAATTGAGGAGAGACAGACAGACAAAGGGAGAGAGAGGACTTCATTTTTATTTTTTAGTCCTAACACTTGCTTTGACAGTGTAAACATATGTCTCCCATATGCAGCCAGCGATGTAAACATCCAACATCCAATCCAAATACAGGAAACACACTGTTACACCACATATTTGACATAAAATTATGTTACAAATAAAATACCATTAAAAATAATTAAAAATAACTGAATAAAAATAGGGCAGCATGGTGGCTTAATGGTTACCACTGTTGTTGCCTCACAGCAAGAAGGTCATGGGTTCAGTTCCCACCTGTGGCCTTTCTGTGTGGAGTTTGCATGTTCTCCCCGTGTTTGCGTGGGTTTCCTCCAGGTGCTCTGGTTTCCTCCCACATCCAAAGACATGCGAGTTAGGTGGATTGGAATCTTTAAGTTGTCCGTAGGTCTGCGTGTGGGTGTGTCTGTGTCTGTGTTTGTTTATCTGTTTGTTGCCCTGTGACTAGCGTCCTGTCGTGGGTGTACCCCACCTCTCGTTCTATGACTGCTGGGTTAGGCTCCAACCCCCTGTGCCCCTTAATTGGACTAAGCGGTTGAAAGTGTGTATGTGTGTGTGTGTCTGTGTGAATAAAAATAAAGGTAAAAGTGCTCAAAGTTCTAACAAGTCCAGGGCATTTAAAAAGAACAGATCAGTAAAAGACAGTAAAACTCCATGTGCAATAGCTGCTACTGCTTATTCAGTTTAAAGATAGCAGCTGGAACAAGGCTGTTCCTGTTTCACTTTGTTCTAACACCTTGGGAGTGAAAACCTGCATCCAGAGGGAAGAAGTTTAAAATCACTGTGCAAAAGGATGTGAGCGATCCTTTACAATAGAAGAAGCAATCCAATGATGCAATTCCTTCTTATACAGGGAAGCTGGGTAGAGCTGTGACTCCCTGATCAGCTTACTGGAGCCCTTCACTACCTGGTTGAGGGAATTTCTCTCTTTTAAAGACATATGTTCAAACCATGTCGCCAAAGAAAAGGATAAAATCAATTCAACCAAAGCACGGTAAAACATAGTCATAATGGTTTAGTCAATATGAGTGTGCAAGTGTTCTCATACTGCTTCACAATTAGCTCCAAATTTCAGCTTCGAGTCAATAATTGTCCCAAGGTATTTGTATGATTGGCCTCCAATTACAGTGGCCTTGTGTGAAGGAGTATTCCTCTTAAAATCAATGAGCATGTCTTTGGTTTTTGATATATTTATATGGAGTTAAGACTCCTCACACCACTTTACAAATTCATCTACGATAGGGCCGTGACTAATATCATTATATTTGAGCAAACTAATAATTACAAAATCGCCTGCATACTTCAATTATCATGTCTGCTCTGACATACGTATATTTATATACGTATACACGTATATTTGTGTAAAGGAGGTAGAGTAAAGGTGACAGCGCACATCCTTGAGGAGAACCTGTGGATGTGCACTTCCGATCAGAAAAAACACCATTTACCCTCACTCTCTGAGTCCTGTTTATTAAAAAAATCAAGAATCCATTCCACCAGATTGTACTTAAATCAAAATGTTCCATTAACCTTCGACTCAATACATGGGGCTGGATTGTATTAAAAGCAGAGGAAAATCTACAAATAAAAGTCTGGCATGAGTCCCATTCCCTTCTAGGTGTTTAGAAAGCATGTTGTGCAGAGTTATAGTAGCATCCTCCACGCCTCTGTGAGGTCTGTATACAAACTGCATAGGATCCAATGCATGATCAGTTTGCTTTACCATCCCACGACCAGTTTCTCTAAAACTTTCATCACAACTGAAGTCAAAGCAACTGGCCTAAAATCATTTACGGCTGTGGAGCAGCTAGAGTTAGGAACAGGAACAACCACGGAGTCTTTCCAGAGCTTAGGGACATGTTGTGTTTGTAGAGACCTGCTTAAAATACAGGGCTCATTTCTTTTGCACAAGACTTAAGTACATGACTCTCTTTAAAGAAGTTTTGTATATGGGCAGTAGATGCACACAGCTGTGGTCAGAAGAACCCAGAGGAGGAAGAGGCAGAGATTTATAGGCATCTTTAACTGACCTATAACAAAGATCCAATGTCTTCTTCCATCTGGTTGGACAGGAGACATATTGGTAAAAGTTTTTAAGAGTCACTTTAAGTGAGACATGATTAAAATCACCCATAATAGTGCATCAGGTGAAATTGACTGCAGTTTCTGCACCACCTCAAACACACTACTGCTGGCAGAGGTGACATCTGCCTTCAGATGAATATACACCGTAGTTATGAACAATTGAGGAAACTCAGATAAAAAGAACGACACTGCTAAAAGTTCCACATTTGATGTACAGATGCGCTCCCTCACAGTCACCGAGCTACAGTATTTCTCATTAACATACAGAACCTTTTCTCTTTAAGCCTAAAAAATAAGGCTATAAAAGTCTATGAAAAAATAAAAGTACTTAATTCTTTCACCAAAACGTCTAATCTAGGCTTTCATCTTAGATACACCTGGCAAATTGTAGCTGAACTTTCAAGTCTTCTTTTTAAGAAAATCCTCATATAAAATCAACAATAATGATAATAATAATATTAAAGCAAACAGAGCTCTGGTATCGGAATAGTATCGGTATTGGCAGATAAACAAATTCAGGTATCAGGATCGGATCGGAAGTGAAAAATTGTGGATCAGTGCATCCCTAGGGTGAATACACAGTTACAAGGAGTAACTCTTGTGCACTTGGGTGCTCAGAATAAAAGCAGAAGGAAAACAGCAACACTGAGTAAAATTTGCACTCTGAAAATAAATGCTCCAAAATCAAATGTGGGAGATAACAGAAAACAAAAAGCAGTAACCAAGGGAACAGAAAATGAACACCAGAGAAGTGAACCATAATGCCGCGTTCACACCGCACACCACGCGACGCCACAAATTCACATGGATGGATGCACCACCATCGCCCGGTGTGTCGCTCTGCTTGAGCCTGCGTTCACACTGGATGCCACGCGACGCCACAAATTCTTCATTTGCTGCAGGAGCTGCGTCTGTTTGTCAGTTTGATGACCTCCTGTCCCGTTCGTGTGCGCACATGTTAACATGTTAACAATTAAAAAAAAACTGGCTGCTGCTACTGCTACGGTGATGCTGCTCGCTCTCCCCTCAAACTCTGTCATAATTGTGTTATAAACCAGTCACCATTTGTTTTATTATACATCTGTGTTGTTAATAAATAAAATAACTTCACGGACGATTCGTTCATGCGCGCATGTGGAAAAAAACGGCTGCTGCCGCTGATGCGGTTCCTCGCTCTCTCTCCCCTCAAACTCTGTCATAATTGTGTTATAAACCAGTCACCATTTGTTTTATTATACATCTGGTTATTTAATAAAATTATCTTCACGGACGATTCGTTCGCGCGCGCACGTGAAATAAAAACTGGCTGCCGCTGCGGTTCCTCGCTCTCTCTCCCCTCAAACTCTGTCATAATTGTGTTATAAACCAGTCACCATTTTATTATACATCTGTGTAGTTAATAAATAAAATAATCTTCACGGACAATTCGTTCGCGCACACGTGGGAAAAAAATCAGCAGCTGTGGTGCTGCTGCTTACTCTCCCCTCAAACTGTGTCATAATTGTGAAATAAAGGACAAAGGGGACATAAGTCCTGCTCACAGGCTGGCTGCCAGAGACAGGACATGTCCACTTCAAGTATAAACTCCAGACATCTCCACGTCACTACATATCCAGTCCGTGATTAGTCATCGCAACGCGACAAGAAGAAAAAGTTCAGATTTTTCAACTTGGAGAGGAGGGCAACGTGACGCGATATTGCGCCAAAAACGCGCCAGTTGCTCAAAATCACTTCATTCGCTTCCATTGCATCGCACTGCATGGCTTGAACTTTTGTGGCGCTGCAACGCGTCCTTCCATAGGGATTACATGGCTACCTGTCGCCGCCGTCGCTTGCATGTCATCCGGTGTGAATGCGGCATAACAGTGTTGTGTTTATTTTGTGAGTTTGGTCAATAGAGCAACAATTTGGTCAACAGAGCATCAATTCATTGATTCATTGAATGTTATTTCATTATTAAATTAATCACCCACTAGTTTAGTGATTGATTAATTGTTTACAGTCATTTTTTAATGTTCAAATTCTCTGATTTCAGCTTCTTAAATGTGAATATTTTCTGGTTTCTTTCCACTTTCTTTGATGGTAAAGTGAATGTCTTTGGGTTGTGGACCAAACAAGGCATTTGAGGACATTGTCTTTAGCTTCAACGAACACTGATTTTTTTCACCATTTTATAGATCAAATCCAGAAATAATCCAGAAACTAATAAACAGATTAATTGACAATGAAAATGATTGTTAGTTGCAGCTCTCTGAAATATGTTGGAAATATGGTGCAAAGCTGTGTGCAAGATTTGTTTCCATGACTGCCTTTTTATTGTTTGGCACTTTATCCTTTATAAAAAAAAAAGAATTAAAATAAGTACATTTTATGCCAAAATATGTGAAAACAAGTTTTGAAGTTATTGGTAGAATTCATGGTTCTGATTTTCAAGTAAATTAACCAAAGTCAGAAAGAAACTCATTAAAAAAATGAGTCATTAAAAAGTTTGATATAATTCATTAATTGAAAAAGAATCAATACAGTAATTGATTAAAAAAAAATTATTAGTTGTAGCCCTACTGTCTAAGCAGATGGATCCTCCACTCAGTATGGTCTTCTTGAGGTTTCTTCCTCTAGTCAAAAAAATGTCTGAGGGAGTTTTCACTCACCACTGTTGCTAATGTGCTTGCTCATGAGGTGGGTACGGTGCTCATGTATGGTGCCTTGTGGCTACTTTTGTTGTGATTTGGCACCAAAATATATTTCATTGAAGTACACATGCTGTAAAACATAGAAATCAAAAATGCAGATCCTTCCATCTTCTCAGCTGGATCCAAACCCATGTGATAAGGGTTAATCTTGTTGAGGCATGACACGGTGGGCTGAAACATTCTGAAAAAAATGTCCTTCATGTGTCTTTCTTTCATCAAAAATATCATATACTGCAGGGTTAGTTAGTCAGTTAGTTAGGTAGTTAGTCGATGAGCTCCTGGTACAGATTTGAATGGAAACTCTGTAGGCCTCTGGTTCTTGAAGAAGACTGGTCTGAGAACCAGTGTTGTCAACTGCTGTCCATGGCACCCCATTTGATTCATGTCCACCGAGGCTCTCACTGTGTATTTTACTATAAACATTGAGCTAAAAAAAAGACTTTGATATGGTTGACTATTTGGAATATGGGTTTGGGTTAAGAAGGTTCAAGAGCCTGTTGGGCCTTAGGGGAGGTGTCTTTCTCTCTCTCTCTCTCTCTCTCTCTCTCTCTCTCTCTCTCTCTCGCTCGCTGCTTGTCACGCTGTTATGTAGTTGGGTCAGTGAACAGCACATCTCTAAAGGATACAAACTGATTTCAGTAAAATTTGGTGGTCTAGTAGGCCTTAGGTCAAGAATTGAGAGAGTTGATTAAATTGTGTTCCTTGAGCTTCAATCTGATCCAGATTCCTTTCATCCTAATCTTGTATTTGCTCTTTGATTCTAACACCTAGCACCAAGGGGCAGATCCTGCTCTTACCTTTGATGTGCTTTGAGCTTCTATCCTGATTCCATTTACCCTGATTGTGCGTTGGATCGGTGGTCTTGTATTTAGGTGATTTTGATTATGCCTTTGATCTATAACTCAAGTAATGAGTTAGTTAGTTAATGGAATATCCCACAATGCCATTAACAATTACAATTAAATTTGCTTGTGAAATAGACCTTGGGACAAAAGGGAGCTGATTAGATGTTTATGGATCCAGATCTTGATAATGCCTTTGATTATTGATCCTGATCAAGGCTGGATCCAGCCTTTGATCTTGATCTTTGATTGTGACCCCTTCCTTCGAGCCAGTAATCAGGACTGCTGAATGGTTCTACAGAATTTGTCTTAAATTATGCACAAGTCTGAATCCATCTATTTAGCACAAACATACTCATCTTTCTATATAGCTGAATAATTCTGTTATTATGAACAGTTGCATGAAGGAGAAGCCCATTGGCTGTTAAAACAATCTTCAACTACATTAAGGCATTGTTGTATGTGATTAATTTGGCTTGTTTCTTTATGTTTTAGTCCTATTTCAATTTGTCAGTGCAAGGTCTTCATGAGCTTCTGCTGTGGCAGTATTATATTTGTTCTGAAATCCCTGGCCTAATTCTTAAATCCCTCAGTTACAGTGAATCTCGAATTGTGTGCATAGTCTGGCAACTGAAGAATATTATAATTTGGAAAGCAAACAGTCTTTAGTTTCAGACAAACCGAGCTTTCTGCTTTCCTTTTTTTGTCAGGATTAGATGTTCAAACCCGAGTACACACCTCTGCTCCTGTCTCTGGATCTGAATTGGTCTTCACGGGGATCTGTCAGCTGCTACGCAGAGAACCAGGCTTTAGAGAACCTGGAAAGAAAAAGTAATGAAACAAAAGGACATTTGGAAAGCACAAAAGTATACAGTGTGTGTGTGTGTGTGTGTGTGTGTGTGTGTGTGTGTGTGTGTGTGTGTGTGTGTGTGTGTGTGTGTGTGTGTGTGTGTGTGTGTGTTTGGGGTGGGGGTGGGGGGTGTGGGGGGGAGCCTAGAAATTTGTCATCGACAAGAACTGACATTGGACTCATTCATACAAAAAAGGGAAGCCTTCAAACATGGAATGATACGTGTTCGCAGTTTATTCAGTGTCATTATTGATGCAAATTTTATCCACCCACACTCCAAATTTATTCAAACACCATATTATATTATACCCAAGCTATCAGCTGTGATTTGATCATTAAATGCAATTAAAGGGTGTCTTTGTAACCATATCATATGATACTTTCAGCAAATTCTGTCTTCCCCTGCTCTTCCCTAGTTGTCTGGACAATTTCCACCAGGGTTGGCATGTGGGTGAAAGTTGACCTCATAATTGCAATTTTCACTCCAGTGTCAACCAAACAAGGCACACGTATGTAGGTGGGTTCTGGAATTGTCCAGGCAAGATCAAATTCACCCAAGTTTAATCATTGGGGTCAAAGTCAATGGGGTGAGCACACATATGTAGGTGAGTCCTCAAATTACCCAGGCAAGGTCAAATTTACTAAAAGTCAGTCATTGGGGTCAAAGGTCAAAATTTATGTTTTTCACTCTGATCTTCACTAATGATTGGGGTCAAGGTCATTCATTGAAATGGTCAAAATTTTACTCCAGTTTGCAACAAACATGGCACACACAGAGGTGGGTTCTGGAACTATCCAGGTGAAGGCAATTTGCCAAAGGTCAGCCCATTGGGGTCAAAGGTCAAAATATATGGTTTTTACTCTGAATTGTACCAAACGTGGCACACGTGTAGGTGGGTCCTGAAATTAAGCAGGCAAGGTCAAATTTGCCAAACGTCAGTCATCAGGGAGGTCAAAATATATATCGGAATTTCCAGATTATAAGATGCTACTTTTTTCACACACTTTGAACACTGCGGCTTAAACATTGATGTGGCAAATTTATGGATTTTTACAGGCTTTCTCATAAGTCGAAATACGTCAATTGATGCTGTGCATTGATTGGCTGAAAGCTGCGGCCCTCATGTGGTGTAAATTCACACACAAAGTAAATATAAAGTCTTACCTATTCATTTTAGTGGATTCATAATCACGTCCTGAAGAAAATTATCCACATAAAGCCTCTTGATTTTGGAAAACGACGTTTGAAGATACTTTAATTCGTTGTCGTGATTGACAGTTTGCTCCATCAGATCAGTCAGTGGAAACGTCTCTCCCCCCCCCACCCCACCAGTTCTCTGTCTTTGCGCTACAAGTTGAAAAAGTCACAGCGCCTCATGAACGTCTCATTTACCACAGACACCAGGTGATCCTGGATGCAAGCAATGAAATTATCTCATGATCCACAAAGAAAAAAAAGTTAAAGTTAACTCAGTTCTCTCTGTGGAGCAGAGACACCACGCACCACCATGCGTGCACTGGATGCCATGTTGGTCGTGTAACACCTTTAAGAAAAAAAAGCATTTACGGTACATATTTAATTAAAAGTTAAAAAATCTTTCTGTATAAATATTTCATGGTACAACGTGGTACAACAATTTATGTCCAATTTTTTTTTTCTTTTTAAAATTAGTGGATGTGGCTTATATTCAGGTGCACTCTATAGTCTGGAAATTAAGGTAAATTTTACTCTGATTTGCATGTAAGTGGGTCCTGACATTAAACAGGAAAGGTCAAATTTGCCCAAGGTCGATCATTGGGGTCAAAGTCATTGAGTGAAATTTGAGTTTTTTGCACCACACTTGGCACACATTTGGAGGTGGGTTCTGGAATTGGCCACGGGAGGCCACATTTGCCAAAGATCAATCACTGGGGTGTAAGGTCATGTTTATCTGTCTGTTTTGTAGGTGTACTTCCCTCAAGTCCTTTTGCTCATCTCTGCCAGTTTACAAATATGTATCACTGGTTTGAGGCCATTACTACCAGATTTTTCACTTTAATTGCAACCACTCACTCTAAAATCTCTTTTGACTGTAATTAACTGTTACTAAGCAAGATAGTAATGCTAGCTACTAACGTGCCTTCACCATATCCTCTAAAACATGTAGAAACTGTTTTCAACATGTTTAATGTTGTCATCACAACTTTTTACTGTCTGGTACCGTGCTTGGTTTCAAATTAGACTTGGATGCAAAAGGACTATTCCTCACCGTACATCTGTTTTCATGCATTAGTAACTAAGGATCCTCTGGTGAAGGGATCTGGTTTCAGCCACGGTGACATGACGTATACAGGTCGTATACAAACACCTTCACGTTCATTTAGATAAAGCTTGTATTCAGTCCTTGTTAAATAAATAAAGGCCCGATTTTCCTGTGATATACTCTAAACATTTGAGTGAAATAGAATGAGCACCTATTGTGGTATTACTTAACTGGCATCGTGTTTTAACAACACAGAGGTGGTTAGAGATTACTACTGTTATGGAAAGGACCCCCCCAATGGTTGGTTGTTCTCTTCCAAGTGACAAATCCAGATTAGAGCCTTTCTAAGTGGAGTTGTGAAGAGGAGCTTCAGGGCAACATGCGACATTTTAAGGACACCAAAGAGTTTATATTGCCCTCGCGTCTATCCTTGCATATACACTTTATATGGGCATGAAGAGACATGGCAGAAGATGGCACATGTTGCCTCCTGCAATCTCCATGCATGCTTTACATTTCTTGATGTGTTTTGGTTAATGTCAGATCTTGATTCAGTGAGTTTGTTAAGGTGAGAGGACAGCGGCATTAAGGACGTTTCAGAGTTGGGCAGCAGTCATTCGGTGGCTCTGCCACTAGCACAGGTCCTGGAGGATTAGTGTCCAGTCAGAGTGGATTTGATGTTTACTGACAGCACACGGGGCTTAGCAGAGAGAACCTTATTTCATTTGTATTCAGTGAAGCCGTTTGCGTTGCCTGGCTCCCCTCCCTGCGTTGATAATGCGGGAAACTCAACATTGAAACGTGTTGAGGATACCACGTCATCATCACCCTCAGGTAAGTGACTTTTCAGGAAGGAGTGAGGGAGTGTCGGTGGGTTGGGGGCGGGCTCTTAATCACGATCATCACATCATCATTATTGCTTGAATCTGGTTCATCTGATGGCACAGTGGAGAAGTGGGAAGTGGAATTAAACAGGCATGATTTAGATGTAATCCCTTATAGCAGTTGGCAGAGCGAGTAAAATGCCCCAGAGAAGGGAGAGACAAATCCGATTGGATTAGTACAAGCCCCTGCCCATCCCAACCTCTATCCCAACCTATCCCCTCTTTTCCTTCTGTTCCATTTTTTAAGACTAAACACTTTGTGGCCATCTCTGCCATATACATCCTGTTGGAGTGTTTTCCATCGCTCAACTCCCTGTACTGTGTGTGTGGTTTGATGTGACGTGCCTGTGTGTGGTGTGGAGCCAGCATAACCGCAGATTAATTATTCAAGGCCCAGCGGCCAATGGGACGTCATCTGATAGCTCTGACTTACAATATTACAACGTGATATCGGGTGAAACGACAGAAGACTGTGCTTCAACTTCTATTCTTCCTCCTCTTCTTTCTATTTTTGAGGCTGTTCTGAATGAAGACTTGAAAGACGATTGAGAAGCTCTGCTGTTTTGCCACATTTTTTTCCTGTCGTTAACACGGTCTTATTTTTCTTTTTTTCTGCCAATGCTTGTGGCGAACAAACAGTTGAATCTTGGTCGCTCCCACAGCTGGAACACGTTGGGAGGGAATGAGGGTCAGTGGGACAGGGCTGATGGTGGATACGATCAACACACAAGAGTAGCAGGCCGGCGGAACTCTCTGTCTTACGGAGAGGGAAGAGGGTGGTACGACACTCCATCAGAGGTGCGTCCTCCTGAACTGGATTTGAAACACGATCCATATTCCTACCAAGATACGTTCTACGGACAGGTTTGCACTGAGAGACACGACCCACGAGGGATGAGGAAGGGATCTGTACCAGATCTAAACCACTACGACCGAGTGTCCATGGCTCATCGAGGATCTGTTCCACATCAGGATTATTATTCCCATGACCCGGCCACGACGCCTCGTCCACCAGATGGGTTTTACCGACCAGAGCAGCAACTTCCTCCACCTCATCCACATCCACTTCTTACGTCAGGCTCTCATTTTGGGATGACCCCTGGGGCTTGTTCTGCATGGGATCAAGGCCACAGCGTGAGAGCAGGACCTCAAGCTCCTTTGTCACCGCTTCCTCCTCCTCCCCCTCCTCCTACTGCTCATGAGTTGAACCGGGTTTATAGGGAGCCTGGTGCTATTCCTACTGCCAAGATGATGCCAGATGGCCATCAACGCATTCCTTCCAGAGTGCAGACTCCAGCACAATATGGCATGGACCACGCATCTCCTCTGTATGCCAGTGAGCCTCCACCTCTCAGTGGTCAGTCAGTCTACACTGATGTTAATGGCCGCCCACTGGATCCACAGCAGCAAGCGGCAACCTGTTTAGTAGTTGATCCTGCCAGTCAGGGTATGATTATGAGGCAAGAGACTGCTACACCTTACACCATACAACAACAGCAGCAGCAATTACACCAACAACATCTTCAGCAGGAACAGCTACAACAGCAGTCCCTGCCACATCCTCCTACTTTGCCCATTTCAGATCCTAACCTTTCTGTGGCACCTCTGCTTCCTCCACCTGCCCAGTTGCAGACTTCAGCAGTTGCCCCCACTGCTCTTGCCCCTGTGCAGCCAGGTCCAGCCATGCCTTCCCAAGTTACATCGCTTAATCCTGCTCCCCCTACTGTGTCACAGGTGTCCGTTCCTCTGGACCCCAAGAAGATAGCTGACCCAGAATACTTGGCACTCCTCCGAAATGAGGGCCTCTCAGAGAGCACCATTTCCTCACTTATCCAACAGGGGTTTGACTCCATCAGTATGCTGGCCGTCATGGAGGAAAATGATGTTCGCACCGTAGCCACTAACCTCGGCCAGGCTCGTGTACTGTCTCACTTGGTTGTCAACTTCAAGCGGCCTCTTGAGGCTCCACCAGCTCCTTCCCAAGCACAAACACCCCTGCGAGGCCGCTCAAACAGCTTCAGCCACCGCTCAGACCTCTACCAGAAGCAGCAGCACCACCATCCATCACTCTCTTCACAAGGATTGACAGTGGACCCACAGTTGATGCCTCCACTGCTCCCAGGGTCAATGCAAGCTGTTTCCCCAAGAATGGGAGAAGTGATTGGTAGGAGGCCCAGCAGTGCACCATCTCACCACCTCTTGGAAGCTTCTTCAGGATACCCAGGTCAGGCACCTTGTTCTGCAGGGACCTATGCTGGAGCAGTGATGCCCGTTCAGTCACGACCCATGTCTGCTTACTCCTCTGGGTTAACGTTGCAAGGGATGCCCATGCAGAGTATGCAGATAATGCCACATCAGATGACTGGGTCAATGCCCACCATGCCCGGCTCTATTCACCCTGTGCCAGGTATGCCGCAGCAGATGCCCATTTCCATGCCAGTTTTGCCTCAGTCAGCACAACAGGTACCAAAAGCATACTCTACCAATTACACAGTGCCCATGGAGCTGATGAAGCGGGACAGGAACGTACTGCAGTTGTCACCTATGCACAGTCCCCACCATAGTCCTCAACTGGTGCGCAAAGGTGTTGGACCTGCAGACAATTCTCTTGTGTCTGTTGGAGCTTCTATTCAAGGTCAAGGTGCCTTAGTTGTTAACCAGAAGTTAAGCCGACGTACAGGCCCACCGGTCATCGTGTCCACTATGGTTTCACCAGATACAAGTAAATTTATCTTTAGTTTTATTTTTCTTTGTCTTTATTAGTTTCTGATTGCCTCACTTGTTGATGAGATTTGCAGTTGCTTTTCATTTGCTGACCTTCATGTTCACAACAGATAAAAAAAAAATATATAGTTTATGCACGTCAAGTTCCGCCTTGTGTCAGCACTGCATATGCACTGTAGGGCTGTCGATGAAGGTTCTCAATTAATCAGGTAGGCAATACCTAGTGAGAAGCTGAAGAACTTATTTGGTTTAGCAGCAATATATCTTGAAGACAATCAATTAATATATTTGCTGTAGAGCAAACCTCTAGGTGCATATATGGAATTCAACAAGGATTTGAGGTTAAAGTAATTGCATTAAAAAGTAGTAAAAATCTCTTTTTACCCATCTACTGTGATGAATCTAGAGCAGGTAGTTCAGTGGGATAAAGACTTGAGCTACCTGTACAATACCTACCTGTGTCCTTGGACCACTTCATATCATTGAGGTATCCAGTCCAGTTGTAAATGTGTACCAGTCCTGGCTGGGGAAGTAACCGGCGTTGCACTCAGGTCCCATTCAGTGGGAGTAGTAGGCTTACATCATGCTTTGGAATCTGGGTATAAACCAAATGCACCAATGGGCCTCAAGGCCTTTGTAGGACTTATTTCTTCCACTGTGATGAATTGTTGGTATCTAAATGCTGTTTATGGCAAGTAATTAGAGTGTGATGGTGTGTTTTGCACAACTATCAGTCACTGAGGTAGATTTAGATGAATGTGACTGAAGCCGTGTTGTCTGGTGCTTTGCCTTAGAAAAGCTCAACAGTCTGAATATTAATAGGGCCATATATTTTCTTTTCTTTATTGTTTTTCATTATTGATGAGTCATATCTGTTTCTTCTTATCTTGGCCATTGAAGCACATTATATCATTAATATTGCTTCTTGTCTCTTCATCAAAAATGCTGACATGATTAGAATTTAGTGCCTTTTTAAAAAATCACTTTTCATTACACATTTTGCAAATCCATCGCTTGCCCCCCCCCCCCCCCCCTTTTTTTTTTTTTTTTTTTTTGCATTTGCCATTATCCTGAAAGTACTAATATTCTCACCTTCTTGCCTGGGTATCTGTGTGTAAGAGATTTGTCATAATTTCCTGCACCGTGCCTCGATTTCTTCCTCATTTCAGTGGCCTTGACGACGTGAGATAGAGGATTTGGGAGCACCACCAGCTGCCGGCATCATTTCTGATACCTTTTAAATTTTAACAGTGTTCTGCTCTCATGTTGCACTCTGTCAGCAGCTGTGCTCGTACATGAGTCAGACTGTGTTGAGCCCAGCAGTGTTAAAACCAGTGTGAATGTGACTGCATGTTGATTACATGAGTTCCTTTCTCCTTTAGCTGTTACTGACTATACGCGTATGATTTGCCCTGGATAATTATTTTTGAGCTGCAGCAACATCACGGTCCACTTGATAAAATCGTTTATTCTGCTACAAATACATAATTCAGAGACCTGCGTAATGGTGATTGCAAGCATTAGTACTGCGTGGCTTTAGCTGTGTTGCAAGTGTATTTGTTTGCTATGAAGTCCATTTCTGCTCGGCTCTGCTCTGCACCATCCCCCTGCAGGACTCAAAAGTCCCTGCCGTTGTAAACACAGATGTGTTATAGCATTATGATAATGAGGGTGAATCAGAGTAGCCAGGAAAGGCTTTACTGTGAGTCAAGACGATGTTGCTTTTTGCCGGCCCTGCTGGTGCCAGAGTGCACCGTTGACCTGTATGGAATATTAGTCTTTTGTAATTTGTCCAAAGGATCAGACTTCACATTTGAACTGACTGCAGTGAAATTTAAAGAAAATTCAGAAACACGTTTGCTTTATGTTTGATGGAAATGATTTAAAGCTACAGTATGTAGGAATTAGTTGTCATCTAGTGGTGAGGTTACAGATTGCAGTACGCTGTCCGTGGTCAAGATTTTTTTATCTCCACCAATGAAGTTGGAGGAGGTTATGTTCACACCCCTGTTTGTTTGTTTGTTTGTGAACAGCATGGAAGCCACAATTTTTTATATATCATTATGAAATTTTTACTGAAGATTCATATCCTGATAGGCAAGAACTGATTAAGTTTTTAAGGTCATACACCAAAGAGAAAAGTCAGGAAAAAACTTGGAAAATTGGAAAAATCCCTATCTTTAATTGTGCAAATTTTCAAAAAAATCATAACTGTCTAAAAAGATCAAATTTTTACATATTTGAAGCATTACGTAGGATGATATTCTTTATCGACTGACAAGGTTTGATCCAGACATGATCCAGATTACAGATTTTGTGGACACTTAAATTTAATATTGAAAACACCGTTTAATGTATATTTTACATTATATCTTATGCAAATGTGCCCCAATCACTCCCATATTTGAAAGTGAGGTGCAGACTGACACTCACTATCACCTGACAAAGTGTGATCCAGGTCTGATCCGGATTGTGGATTTTGTGGACATTTGAATTTAATATTGAAAAGCCCATTTGGTGTACAATTTGCATTATATCTCAATCAGAAGTGCCTCAAACATTCTCATTTGTGACACTGAGGTGCAAACTGGCACTCTCAATGAACAGACTAAATCTGATCCACCGCTTATCTCCTTCTTCTTCTTCTTTGTCTTTCGGCTGTTCCCGTTAGGGGTCACCACAGCAGATCAATCATTTCCATCTCACCCTGTCCTCTGTATTTTCCTCTGTCACCAACCACCTGCATGTCCTCTCTCAGCACATCCATAAACCTCCTCTTTGGCCTCCCTCTTCTCCTGCCTGGTAGCTCCATCCTCAGCATCCTTTTCCCTATATACCCTGGGTCCCTCCTCTGCACATGTCCAAACCATCTCAATCTCGCCTCTCTGGGTTTGTCTCCAAACCGTCCCACCTGAGCTGTCCCTCTGGTATGTTCATTCCTAATCTTGTCCATTCTCGTCACTCCCAAAGAGAATCTCAACATCTTCAGCTCTGCCACCTCCAGCTCTGCCTCCTGTCTTTTTGTTAGCGCCACCGTCTCTAAGTCGTACAACATAGCTGGTCTCACTACTGTCTTGTAAACTTTCCCCTTCATGCTTGCTGATATTCTTCGGTCACAAATCACTCCTGCCACCTTTCTCCACCCACTCCACCCTGCCTGCACTCTCTTCTTCACCTCTCTACCACACTCTCCATTACTTTGAACAGTTGACCCCAAATATTTAAACTCATCTACTTTCACCACTTCTACTCCTTGTAACTGCACTATTCCACTGGGCTCCCTCCCATTCACACACATGTACTCAGTCTTTCTTCTACTGACTTTCATTCCCCTTCTCTCCAAAGCATATCTCCACCTCTCCAGACTAGACTCAACTTGCTCTCTACTCTCACTACAGATCACAATGTCATCTGCAAACATCATAGTCCATGGGGACTCCTGTCTGATCTCATCCGTCAACCTGTCCATCACCACTGCAAACAAGAAAGGACTCAGAGCTGATCCTTGGTGTAATCCCACCTCCACCGCTGATCTGTATTGCTGATTTAGTGGATATTTGATTTTAACATTGAAAAGCCCGTTTGATCCATATTTTGAATTATATTTTAGCTTCTGAAAAGTCACTTTTAACAGGACTTTGACCTTGAAAAGTTTTTCCGAGGTAAAAATTTGTGGGATTGGAAACTAGTGTTGGGGGAGGTTTGCGTTCTACAGGCACAGTGCTCTAGTTTCGTTCATGTTTTCACTTCTTTGGCGATGAGGATTCGTGCGTCCTTGCCTTTTGTCGCAAACAGTATGTATGATTCTCACAAAAATGAGGGTTCTCAAAATTGTTCGCTTGCACTAGCAACCAGCAGACGGTGTATAGGGGAGCAACAGCTGATTCTTCTTCTTTTTTCTTCAGTCTTCGAATTATGTCCCTTTTGGGCTACTGTATTAACATGGCATAGCAACATGGCGGCCTCGATTCGGGGGCCCACTCGGTTATAAATATGAAAACACATCAAATTGTTGCAGGTAATTGTACACTAATGAACAGATGGCTATGAAAGCTATTCATGTCAATAAACACCCCTACATGCTACAATCAATCAATCAATCAATCAATCAATTTTTTTTATATAGCGCCAAATCACAACAAACAGTTGCCACAAGGCGCTTTATATTGTAAGGCAAGGCCATACAATAATTATGTAAAACCCCAACGGTCAAAACGACCCCCTGTGAGCAAGCACTTGGCTACAGTGGGAAGGAAAAACTCCCTTTTAACAGGAAGAAACCTCCAGCAGAACCAGGCTCAGGGAGGGGCAGTCTTCTGCTGGGACTGGTTGGGGCTGAGGGAGAGAACCAGGAAAAAGACATGCTGTGGAGGGGGAGCAGAGATCGATCACTAATGATTAAATGCAGAGTGGTGCATACAGAGCAAAGAGAAAGAAACAGTGCATCATGGGAACCCCCCAGCAGTCTACGTCTATAGCAGCATAACTAAGGGATGGTTCAGGGTCACCTGATCCAGCCCTAACTATAAGCTTTAGCAAAAAGGAAAGTTTTAAGCCTAATCTTAAAAGTAGAGAGGGTGTCTGTCTCCCTGATCTGAATTGGGAGCTGGTTCCACAGGAGAGGAGCCTGAAAGCTGAAGGCTCTGCCTCCCATTCTACTCTTAAAAACCCTAGGAACTACAAGTAAGCCTGCAGTCTGAGAGCGAAGCGCTCTATTGGGGTGATATGGTACTACGAGGTCCCTAAGATAAGATGGGACCTGATTATTCAAAACCTTATAAGTAAGAAGAAGAATTTTAAATTCTATTCTAGAATTAACAGGAAGCCAATGAAGAGAGGCCAATATGGGTGAGATATGCTCTCTCCTTCTAGTCCCCGTCAGTACTCTAGCTGCAGCATTTTGAATTAACTGAAGGCTTTTTAGGGAACTTTTAGGACAACCTGATAATAATGAATTACAATAGTCCAGCCTAGAGGAAATAAATGCATGAATTAGTTTTTCAGCATCACTCTGAGACCTTTCTAATTTTAGAGATATTGCGTAAATGCAAAAAAGCAGTCCTACATATTTGTTTAATATGCGCTTTGAATGACATATCCTGATCAAAAATGACTCCAAGATTTCTCACAGTATTACTAGAGGTCAGGGTAATGCCATCCAGAGTAAGGATCTGGTTAGACACCATGTTTCTAAGATTTGTGGGGCCAAGTACAATAACTTCACACACTGCAGCTTTAAAGTTTTAGGATCCATAGTTTAATTAAGATATATTCCATCCCTTTGAGATTTTGCTTGCTTGTTGTTTAATGCCTTGAATTGGCTCATTTTACATGCCCTTATGAGTTTAAAGCTTAAATTGAGCCTAAAAGCTACAAAACTATATGTTGTCCCTCATCGTATGATGAAGACGTATTTGAAAACTTTTAATCGATAACGTCTGACTTCTTTATCACTTCCAGCCCACCAGAATCCGACTAGCACCATCGCTGAGCAGATAAAGTCAAGTTACAGTGCAGTCGTCGCTGTGTCGCATTTTCTGTGCACAGGTGGCGAAGAGGACAGAGAGGGATTTTTAATCCTTGAGATCCTTTATTTCATTTGCAGTTAATCCACAGATATCATCCTAATGTGCAGGCGTTTGAAGCTCTGAACATCTCTACAAAGCCAGATTTTTTAAAAAACGGCAACAAACAAGTTAACCGAGCCACTTTTGTTATGCTGTCAGCACCGTGAGAGCACATCCTAAAAAAATTCCTGCTGTTGATCTGTAAAAAGAAGCCACTCGTGCTACTGTACACTGTTAGTACACAGTGTGTGCAAGCACATAATGGGCCTCATTTGCATGTGCCTGACATTTGTAGCTTTGGTAATTTCATCTGTTAATGGACACGGCTGCAAAGCTGCTCTAAAAGCATATTCTTAAATTGTACGTTGCTAGGCAACATGGGTTTTGGTGGCAGTCGCAGGGAGATTAGCTGCTGGTTAAAGTTTCAGTCTGTTGTCAGAAAAACATGTTCAACTTGATTCTTTTATTTATTTTTTTTAAATAAAGGGGTTAATCATGAATCTTGAAAGTATTAATCACATTCTTTCACCTACTTTCATTCAGGGTGGTTTTTATTTGTGTCTATTTTATCAGCAAGATACGGCTTTTATACCCCAAAATATAATTTAGCACATCAGGAATGATTTGATGATGATCGTATTGCTATTTTGTCAGAGATATTTCAAGCAACCAGAAGGGAGTTGCGTCCAATTCCAGAGATAATGTTGGTGCGGGTCTTATATTACAGTGTGTGTCTTTACTTCCGCCCTGCACAGTGTGCTGCACCCGTGCACTCTGCACAGTTGACCTGCTGCCGGCTCACGTCAGCTATGTTCTGCGTGACACACTAGCCGCAATTTTGTTTCCTGTTCCATCCTGGCGTGATGATGGGGGAGGGTCGTGGTGCAGTTGCAGAGACGGCAGATTATGTATTAACGGGGTGCAGGTCAAAGACACAGTCAGTTGTTGCACTGAGTGAGGGATTAAAGAAGCGAGAGATGTAGTCCTGTTACAGCGGGGGATGAATGCTGTGTGGAGGGGAAGTGATGGGTTGACAGCTGTCCATCAACCTTGAAGTCACCACAGAGATGAGACTGATTGTCGTTGTTGCACTTAGACTTTTCGAAGGTTAGAATTTGACTTTAATCTGTGCTGACAGTCTAAGGTTGTTTTGATTAAACCGATGGTCAGTGCACTCGTTGCCCGTAAGCGTGCACACTGTGACTTACCGCAGTGTTGAGTGCGACACATTAGGATTAAAGCTACAGTGTGTAGGTTTTAGTGACATCTAGTGGTGAGGTTGCAGACTGCACTATGCTCTTGCCCTATCACGATTTTGTTTTCCTTCATGTTTTAGCTTCTTTGGTGATGAGCAATATGTATGACCGTCCATTTCACAGAAATGAGGGTTCTCAAATTGGTTAGCCTGGACTAGCAACCAGTAGACCAAGTACGAGGTCTGTTAGAAAAGTATCCGACCTTATTATTTTTTTCAAAAACCATATGGATTTGAATCACGTGTGATTACATCAGACATGCTTGAACCCTCGTGGGCATGCGAGAGTTTTTTCACGCCTGTCGGTTACGTCAGGCGGCGTCGTCTGTCTGTTTCAAGCTGAAAACTTCCACATTTCAGGCTCTGTTCACCCAGGTCGTCGGCAGAGAACAGAAGTTTCAGAAGAGGTCGGCATGAGGAGTTTATGCGGACATTCCACTGTTAAAGGAGATTTTGTAATGAAAGAACGTGTGGGCAGATTCGCATGTCGGGCCGGACCCGACCGCGGGGGGTCGCGACAGCAAAAACACCTCCATTGGAAACCTTAACGGATAAGTTGGAACATGCCCAGCTGTTAAACAATTTCTCAGATACTCACTTGTTGAAAGCCATCAAAAGCCGCCTGAATTTTACAAATGGTTTTCAACACAGAGGTGTTTTTCCTGTCGCGGCGCAGACGGATTTGCGTCGTCGTCACGGAACCGACTCGGCGAATTTGCCCGCACGTTCTTTCATTACAAAATCTCCTTTCAGTGGAATGTCCGCATAAACTCCTCATGCCAACTTCTTCTGAAACTTCTCTGTTCTCTGACGACGTCCTGGGTGAACAGAGCCTTAAATTAGGAAGTTTTCAGTTCGAAACAGCCAGACGGACGCCACCTCCGACCGTGCCGTGCCGATCTGCTTTGTGAGCTGTCCTTAAAGCGAAAGAAACTCCACAACCTCTCATCAGCCGATAAACTTCCGAAAACCAGCAGAATTTCTCGAATAGTGTCCACTCGGATATCCCTCACAGGTCCTGAAAAAATTTTGATAAAGCAACGCGCGCCGTCTCCAGCAGCGTCTCAGACAAAGGATTTCAGCCGAGATGGCTGGACCAGTGCTCACTCAAAGCCTGCCCACAGGCGGATGACGTCACCGACATGCGTGAAAAAACTCACGAATGTGCACGAGGGTTCAAGCATGTCTGGTGTAATCGCACGTGATTCAAATCCATATAGTTTTATTTTTTTTTTTATAAAACTGCCTGTTAGTTTTCTAATACACCTCGTACAGGGGGGCAACTGCTGATTCCTCTTCTTTTTGTCTTCAGTCTTCCAACTGCACTGCAAAATGCAAAAGGTGGCGAAAAACCTTGTTCACACAGATGGCATGGTGTTTAGATGCGCTGATAGCACTGACCACTAGGGGTGTTACTGATCACAAAAGCCACAGTTTGTACTGGATACGGTTTTTAAACCACGGATTGGATCAGCAAAAAAAAACAAAAAACAAAAAAACAGACAAATACTGCTTTGCGTTCCATTTTTGAAAATAACTTAATGGGCAAAGAAAACAAGAAACTTTTGCCTGTGGTCCTGAATGAAAACAAGGTGTCCAATGTTTTATATAATATTTCAAAAGAAAAAAAATAAGAAGACATGGAGAAAAGCTGATCTAAGTTTATAACTTCAAATTAATTTACATCAGGATGAGGATGTCTGCATCATCTGGTGGGAGGGGAACAATAATGACATTATTTTTTACCCTTTCTGTTGTGTGGGCTGCTGAAGAGGAGGTACTGCGGGCCCACCACCACCAGAGGGCGCCCTGTCTGGAGTGCGGGCTCCAGGCACCAGAGGGCGCTGCCGCCTCACAGGAGCAGCCAGGGTGACAGCTGTCACCCATCACCTGAGACGAGACAGCTGATATCAATCAACAGGGAGGTATATCAGCAGGACGGCATCTCCACCTCATTGCCGAGATATCGCTCTACCAAGGAGGTAACGTATCCAGCCAAACAGATCATCTTTTGACCATTAAATACTTTTTGCCTTTACACAGAAAGAGAAAAGACAGCAGGAGACTGTATTTTGGATAAGTACTCACATTCCTGCACTCACCTGTATTGTCCTGACAAGAGGTGGAGGTGGTGTTTCCACCCTGTGTGTTGCTGGGTGCAGCCGCACCCACACCTGACTGTTTCTGTTCCTTGCCAGCAGTACCGGATCCGACGAGCGGAGGCAGTGGCCACCTGGGGTTCGGGACTTGGCGGCTCCAGTATCCCCGGGGTTCGGTGGCAGAGGAAATCGGGTGGTTCCGGTTCGACTCGGACAGACGTCTCCTATCGTCGAGCCTGCCCACACGACACCTTTGGAATTCGGTTACTGCTGTATTTGTAATCTGTTGTGTTTGTTGTGTGAGTTCACAACAGTAAAACTTTGTGATTTGACTTTCTCCATTGTCCGTTCATTTGCGCCCCCTGTTGTGGGTCCGTGTTCCTACACTTTCCCAACACTTTCAGGATGAATTTATTTATCCTACCGCCACTGATCAGCATTCGATCAGATCAGTGAACCTGCCGAGCAGATGCTTGGAAAAAGCTGG
Source organism: Thalassophryne amazonica (assembly GCF_902500255.1). Taxonomy (NCBI): domain Eukaryota; kingdom Metazoa; phylum Chordata; class Actinopteri; order Batrachoidiformes; family Batrachoididae; genus Thalassophryne; species Thalassophryne amazonica. The sequence goes on along the minus strand of NC_047115.1, from coordinate 28,457,128 downwards.
GAATACAGGACTCTCTATTTTCCAGAGTGGGGAATTTTCTGCCAGGTGGGCTGTGCACAAGCATTGAGCGCAGCACTCGGTTCAGTGCGCTAAAGACTGTACAGAGACAGTGGACACTCTGCTTTGGACTTTCTAAATTGTTTAAGAGTCTGTGGAATTTTGGATCCACTGGAACTTCCCGTGAGGCTGTTTTTACAGGCTGAATGAACGTGCAACTTTTCACCACTATTGCACTGATGACGGACACTTATGAGGGTGAGGTTTCTTCCTCAGAGGGAGTTTTTCCTTACCACTGTTGCTCTGGGGGTTGGTAAGGTTAGACCTTACTTGTGTGAAGCGCCTTGAGGCAACCTTGTTGTGATTTGGTGCTATATAAATGAAAATAGATTGAAATTTAATTGAAACAAACAGCGGCCCGACTCGCTGGGTAATGCTCGGGAAGGCTGGGTGCGCCGAGCAGGCTCAAGGGCGAGAGTTGGGGGGAAGGGGAGCCTTGAGAAAGCAGTGTTTTCCCATAGGCAGAGCCGTGCAGGCCAGGCTGGCCCTGCCACAGCTCAGGGCTTGCGGGGGGCCACTGGGGCACAGCAGGCTCCGTCAGATGACATCTGAGTGAGACGTGGCATCTCGGTCTTGCTACCAAGCTTTGGCAGACACCATAGGACCAGGAAGGGCATAAGTTCCTTTTTTCGTGTTTATAAATTAATAAAATATCAAATGACATGGATTTATTTTAGGTGTTATATAAAACAAATAATGATTTTTTTTTTTTTCATTCGTGCCTCATTTAATGGAACATTCCATCTTTCACCTCATGAAATATTCGTACCATTGCACTCATAAACATTCATTATTTGTATATTAATGAGCAGATGCTTATGAATGCTGTAAACACACCCAAATCCTACACACTGTAGCTTTAAAAGTTTTTTTTTGTTTTGTTTTGTTTGTTTGTTGTAGTGCAGTGAAGGAGTAGACACTGACATTATCTTAATTGTGTCTTTGGGCATTTAAAGCCTATGTGGGTTGAGTTGCTAGGTAAAATTTGATTTGTGTGCACATGTTTGTGTGCCTGTTGTCTGTCTGTGTGCTGTTTGCAGGTGTTGATGCTGGTGTTTGTTAATGCACAGTGCAGTGTTTCTCTCCCCACCAGATGTTCCTCTTAATATCAGGCAAATAACGCTCTCTCTCTTTCTCTCTCTCTCTCTCTTTCTCTCTGTCTCCTTCTCACACTTTGACCGTGTACTAATCAGCAGCACACATTCTTGCTTCATCGCCGTCTCTGTCTCTGCTTTCCTCTTATTTTACCGATATCTCCTGTATGTTGTCTTTGTCTCTTCCGGCTCCCGCCAAATTAATCATTATAAGGAAATAAGGAAATGATTCAGCTGTGACACTCGAGGGAGTGTGGAAAAAGCAAAGTTACAGTTAATGGGAGAAGCATTTTTTTATTTTTTTTTTTTAACAAATTCCATACCCACATTAGCACATTCATGCATGACTGCGGTTGTGGGTCATAGAACGATGTTTGCAGGAAAATGTTCATTATGAGGAATGTGAAGGAAGGAGGTGACTCAACCCAAAGGGAGAATGAAGAAAAAATTTGGGAGAATGGAGGCAAAGACACCAAAGATGAGATGGAGCACAGCTGACTAAGTTGGAGATTAAAAAAAAAAAAAAATTGGGTGAATGTTGTTGTAATTTGAACGTGGTGAGGATGAGAGGGCGAGAGAACATATGTTAACCCCCAAAACGTGAATCGGCTGCAAATCGTGAACTATCCACAGAATGTGAATACAGTGGTCCCTTGCTATAACACGGTTCACCTTTCGGAGTTTTGCGGATTTTTTTTTAGTGCAACTTTGCATGCTTTTTTTTTTTTTTAACAGCGCATTGTGTTCTGCGTCCTTATCAGGCGGGCCAGTTGTGGCACCGGTCGGCATCACCGCGATTGGTCTCACTGCCTCCGATGCGCTTTCTGCGGGCTCAGTAAATGCAGCAACGGGCCACTCACACCGCCCTCCTGTCTGCTGTGCGGAGCTGCGCCAAATCTGGCAACAGGTCCAGAGTCTACGCTCGCTGTTTTGATGCGGATGTTGACCGCAGCCGCAGAGCTCCGTGGCCACCAAGAGAGGACTTGGATTCTTTGCAGGTCCCGCATCTGTACCTCCGAAGGCAGTGAGCGAAGGGAGAGCACGAGCATTGTGTTCTGCGTGTGTGTTTATAATCTTCTCGCCCAGAAGAAAAAAGAGAGTGTTTACACAGGAGAGAAAAGTGAGAAAATGTTAATGCCTGTTTGAGAAAAGTGTATAAAGTGTGTAGTGAGGGGTTTTACAGCCTTAAAACATCTATAATAATTGCAAAAAATAGCGCTGATTACTTCGCGGATTTCACTTATCGCGGGTTATTTTTAGAGCGTAACTCCCACGATAAACGAGGGAGCACTGTACTGAAAAAATATCTCCCAAAACATTAACGCAGGTCTCACAAAATGTGAATATCATTCATAATATATATTTATTTTTTCAGTTAAAGTTGTTTACGGATTTCAGTTTACTGATCAATCACTGCAGGAAATCTTTATCGCAATCCCTATGACCGCAAAAATTATTTCTTTGGCAGATGGTGGGGTGGTCACTCCTTCCGGTGAGGTGGGGAGGAGATCTGAGCAGCTCACGATTCTGGTGTGACGCCCCCAGTGACGGTCCACCTGTCAAACGGGGACGTAAGTGTGGAGGACAGAAAGCTCCTCCTCTGGTAAACGGCTCAATATTCTTAAGAGAAACATTGTAACAACACTAGTTTCTAACCTCAGGAAGGTAGACAACGAACTACAACCTTATTTTTATCCGTATGAGCCGTCCTCTGAGCTGGAAAAATAATATTGACCTGAACCAGCAGAAGGCAGAGAAACGGAAGCTTAGGGACCGTCTACAAAGTGCAACAACAAGACACCAGAAAAATATTCAATAAATTCAGGTGTGGCGTCGCCAAATTCACTGATCAATCAATCAATCAACTTTTTTCTTGTATAGCGCCAAATCACAACAAACAGTTGCCCCAAGGCGCTCCACATTGCAAGGCAAGGCCATACAATAATTATGAAACACAGTCTACGTCTAAAGCAACATAACCAAGGGATGGTCCAGGGTCACCCGATCCAGCCCTAACTATAAGCCTTAGCGAAAAGGAAAGTTTTAAGCCTAATCTTAAAAGTAGAGAGGGTATCTGTCTCCCTGATCTGAATTGGGAGCTGGTTCCACAGGAGAGGAGCCTGAAAGCTGAAGGCTCTGCCTCCCATTCTACTCTTACAAACCCTAGGAACTACAAGTAAGCCCGCAGTCTGAGAGCGAAGCGCTCTAATGGGGTAATATGGTACTATGAGGTCCCTAAGATAAGATGGGACCTGATTATTCAAAACCTTATAAGTAAGAAGAAGAATTTTAAATTCTATTCTAGCATTAACAGGAAGCCAATGAAGGGAGGCCAACACGGGTGAGATATGCTCTCTCCTGCTAGTCCCCGTCAGTACTCTAGCTGCAGCATTCTGAACCAACTGAAGGCTTTTTAGGGAACTTTTAGGACAACCTGATAATAATGAATTACAATAGTCCAGCCTAGAGGAAACAAATGCATGAATTAGTTTTTCAGCATCACTCTGAGACAAGACCTTTCTGATTTTAGAGATATTGCGTAAATGCAAAAAGGCAGTCCTACATATTTGTTTAATATGCGCTTTGAATGACAAATCCTGATCAAAAATAACTCCAAGATTTCTCACAGTATTACTAGAGATCAGGGAAATGCCATCCAGAGTAACGATCTGGTTAGACGCCATGCTTCTAAGATTTGTGGGGCCAAGTACAATAACTTCAGTTTTATCTGAGTTTAAAAGCAGGAAATTAGAGGTCATCCATGTCTTTATGTCTGTAAGACAATCCTGCAGTTTAGCTAATTGGTGCGTATCCTCTGGCTTCATGGATAGATAAAGCTGGGTATCATCTGCGTAACAATGAAAATTTAAGCAATACCGTCTAATAATACTGCCCAAGGGAAGCATGTATAAAGTGAATAAAATTGGTCCTAGCACAGAACCTTGTGGAACTCCATAATTAACTTTAGTCTGTGAAGAAGATTCCCCATTTACATGAACAAACTGTAATCTATTAGACAAATATGATTCAAACCACCGCAGCGCAATGCCTTTAATACCTATGACATGCTCTAATCTCTGTAATAAAATTTTATGGTCAACAGTATCAAAAGCAGCACTGAGGTCTAACAGAACAAGCACAGATGAGTTCACTGTCTGAGGCCATAAGAAGATCATTTGTAACCTTCACTAATGCTGTTTCTGTACTATGATGAATTCTAAAACCTGACTGAAACTCTTCAAATAGACCATTCCTCTGCAGATGATCAGTTAGCTGTTTTACAACTACCCTTTCAAGAATTTTTGAGAGAAAAGGAAGGTTGGAGATTGGCCTATAATTAGCTAAGATAGCTGGGTCAAGTGATGGCTTTTTAAGTAATGGTTTAATTACTGCCACCTTAAAAGCCTGTGGTACATAGCCAACTAATAAAGATAGATTGATCATATTTAAGATCGAAGCATTAATTAATGGTAGGGCTTCCTTGAGCAGCCTGGTAGGAATGGGGTCTAATAGACATGTTGATGGTTTGGAGGAAGTAACTAATGAAAATAACTCAGACAGAACAATCGGAGAGAAAGAGTCTAACCAAATACCGGCATCACTGAAAGCAGCCAAAGATAACGATACGTCTTTGGGATGGTTATGAGTAATTTTTTTCTCTAATAGTTAAAATTTTATTAGCAAAGAAAGTCATGAAGTCATTACTAGTTAAAGTTAAAGGAATACTCGGCTCAATAGAGCTCTGACTCTTTGTCAGCCTGGCTACAGTGCTGAAAAGAAACCTGGGGTTGTTCTTATTTTCTTCAATTAGTGATGAGTAGTAAGATGTCCTAGCTTTACGGAGGGCTTTTTTATAGAGCAACAGACTCTTTTTCCAGGCTAAGTGAAGATCTTCTAAATTAGTGAGACGCCATTTCCTCTCCAACTTACGGGTTATCTGCTTTAAGCTGCGAGTTTGTGAGTTATACCACGGAGTCAGGCACTTCTGATTTAAAGTTCTCTTTTTCAGAGGAGCTACAGCATCCAAAGTTGTCTTCAGTGAGGATGTAAAACTATTGATGAGATACCCTATCTCACTTACAGAGTTTAGGTAGCTACTCTGCACTGTGTTGGTATATGGCTTTAGAGAACATAAAGAAGGAATCATATCCTTAAACCTAGTTACAGCGCTTTCTGAAAGACTTCTAGTGTAATGAAACTTATTCCCCACTGCTGGGTAGTCCATCAGAGTAAATGTAAATGTTATTAAGAAATGATCAGACAGAAGGGAGTTTTAAGGGAATACTGTTAAGTCTTCAATTTCCATACCATAAGTCAGAACAAGATCTAAGATATGATTAAAGTGGTGGGTGGACTCATTTACATTTTGAGCAAAGCCAATTGAGTCTAATAATAGATTAAATGCAGTGTTGAGGCTGTCATTCTCAGCATCTGTGTGGATGTTAAAATCGCCCACTATAATTATCTTATCTGAGCTAAGCACTAAGTCAGACAATAGGTCTGAAAATTCACAGAGAAACTCACAGTAACGACCAGGTGGACGATAGATAATAACAAATAAAACTGGTTTTTGGGACTTCCAATTTGGATGGACAAGACTAAGAGACAAGCTTTCAAATGAATTAAAGCTCTGTCTAGGTTTTTGATTAATTAATAAGATGGAATGGAAGATTGCTGCTAATCCTCTGTCTCGGCCCGTGCTACGAGCTTTCTGGCAGTTAGTGTGACTCGGGGGTGTTGACTCATTTAAACTAACATATTCATCCTGCTGTAACCAGGTTTCTGTAAGGCAGAATAAATCAATATGTTGATCAATTATTATATCATTTACTAACAGGGACTTAGAAGAGAGAGACCTAATGTTTAATAGACCACATTTAACTGTTTTAGTCTGTGGTGCAGTTGAAGGTGCTATATAATTTTTTCTTTTTGAATTTTTATGCTTAAATAGATTTTTACTGGTTGTTGGTGGTCTGGGAGCAGGCACCGTCTCTACGGGGATGGGGTAATGAGGGGATGGTAGGGGGAGAGAAGCTGCAGAGAGGTGTGTAAGACTACAACTCTGCTTCCTGGTCCCAACCCTGGATAGTCACGGTTTGGAGGATTTAAAAAAATTGGCCAGATTTCTAGAAATGAGAGCTGCTCTATCCAAAGTGGGATGGATGCCATCTCTCCTAACAAGACCAGGTTTTCCCCAGAAGCTTTGCCAATTATCTATGAAGCCCACCTCATTTTTTGGACACCACTCAGACAGCCAGCAATTCAAGGAGAACATGCGGCTAAACATGTCACTCCCGGTCCGATTGGGGAGGGGCCCAGAGAAAACTACAGAGTCCGACATTGTTTTTGCAAAGTTACACACCGATTCAATGTTAATTTTAGTGACCTCCGATTGGCGTAACCGGGTGTCATTACTGCCGACGTGAATTACAATCTTACCAAATTTACGCTTAGCCTTAGCCAGCAGTTTCAAATTTCCTTCAGTGTCGCCTGCTCTGGCCCCCGGAAGACAATGGACTATGGTTGCTGGTGTCGCTAACTTCACATTTCTCAAAACAGAGTCGCCAATAACCAGAGTTTGATCCTCGGTGGGTGTGTCGTCGAGTGGGGAAAAACGGTTAGAAATGTGGTGTACACGGGGCTTCTGTTTAGAACTACGCTTCCTCCTCACAGTCACCCAGTCGGCCTGCTTTCCCGGCTGCTCGGGATCTGCTGGAAGGGAACTAACGGCGGCTAAGCTACCTTGGTCCGCACCGACTACAGGGGCCTGGCTAGCTCTAGAATTTTCCACGGTGCGGAGCCGAGTCTCCAATTCGCCCAGCCTGTCCTCCAAAGCTACGAATAAGCTACACTTATTACAAGTACCATTACTGCTAAAGGAGGCCAAGGAATAACTAAACATTTCACACCCAGAGCAGAAAAGGAGAGACAGGAGAAGCCGCCATGCTAAATCGGCTAAGAGCTAGTAGCTGCGCTAAGCTAGCGGATTCCTAAAACACACAAAGTGAATAATGTGTAAATAATTTAGAGGTGATTCAGCAGAGGGAGTGCTTTAGTTAAGGCACGTGAAGATTACACTGTGAAACAAATCGTTATCTAGTTAACTAGATCAATCTAACTGCGCAGATTAAACAGCTAACAGATACAGAAAAACACCGCTGTGCTCCACAACAGGAAGTGATACAATACCGCAGTGAGAGCCAACCACCAGTAGAGGCAAGCTAGAAGCAATCACAGCTTCCTGTGATTCCAGTAGATGGTAAATAATGTTGAGATTATTAATTTCACTTTTGCACAAAAACTAGCTGGTAATATTGGGTATTCTGGTAACGACTTTATGTTATAATGTTATAATAATAATGATGGTATGTTGCAAATTTGCGACAACGGGCATACAGGTCAATTTGGTAAGTTGCATATTTGAGTCAGAGATTGTAGCATATATGCAACGATGGGTGTTAAGGGGTTAAAGTCTGCAGCAGCATAGAATGGACTCAAACTGACCAACATATACAACACAGTGGACACAGAAGACACATTAGAAATTGAACATTTTATTTTGACAGCTGTATCCATGGTTGACATTTTCTCACATCATTTTGTGAGAAAATAATGTTACGTTATCTGTGACACTCATGTCTCTTTGTCCTCTCCATAAGAAGAGCTTATGGAGCCATGAGATGGTTGGACAGAGATGTTTGGTGATGCTGATAGTCATTTTGTCTACTTAGAAACAGACATAGTTGAATTGGTGTCAAAATCTAGAAAAGCCACCTGTTAGAGACATGTATTTCTGATCTTGCGCTTCTGGAAGACTTGGCAAACCTCACACTCCATAGGGAGTGCTCACATCTGCTTCCGACGCACTGACCCTGTCCTAAGAGATCACGGGACTGGTTACAGTTTCCGAGTTGAAAAGTGGAAACAAAAGATCTCGACCCTGATAATTCTGTTTGATATTGAGATAAAAGGTTTGCAAAAGGTGGTTTGTTTCTTTTTCCGTCAGTGTGGATGTTGGCTGGTCCGGCTTGTTCTGTGGTTCAGGCTGATTCATGCAAAAGGTTGACAAAACAGAGCAGCTGTTCAACTGGGCAGCGAGCAGGGCCCAACTCGGGTGGAGAGCTGGATATGTGGTGTCTGCCTTAGCCAGGCTTTTGAATTCTGGGAAGTCTGGGAGCATGCGTTGGTACCGCGCTTCACCGCGTCCACAGCACCACAGAATCGCCTTGGGTCCTGGATGGCAGCCACCCAGGCAGACAACCAACCAGTCCATCTGTGTGCCGTGACACGTTTTGTTTTTGAAAATGAGTTTGATATCAAAGCATTTCTTTTTTTAAATTTCTGATAAGCATCTCTCCTCGTTACTTTCTTCCATGCAGCTTTTTTTTTTTTTGTCAGTTACACATAACCTGAGTGAAGTGAAAATTAGCTTTTGGTTGGCTTCAACATCAACAAAAAGGGCCTCGATCTATGTCTTCTTTTTCTATTTTCTTCACTCTCTTGGCCATTATTCTGGTGAGGGAACACAGTGTCCACGTGGTTTTTAAACAGATGTTTTGTTAACATATATGGCTAATTGAAGGTGTTTCTGAATGCAAATGACCATGAACGGACACAAGCACATGGTGGTTTAGAATATGTGGGGTTCATCAACAGCTGATACTTATTGATGTGTGCCCGTTTGAGAAATATTGATTTTTTTATTATTATTATTATTTTTGTACTTCATTCATTAATTTTTTGAACGCTTGTCCCGGTCGCAGTGTTAGCGAACCAAGCAGCTCATCCCACACTTCCCCATCACCGGCCAAGTCTTATTACTCTTCAAAGTGGATCGTGAGGTGTTCCAAAGCCAGCTGGGAAATATAATACTTCCAGCATGTCCTTGGTCTTCCCTGGGGCCTCCTCCCAGTTGAACATGCCTGGAAGACCTCCCTAGGGAGGTGACCAGGGGGCAACCTTACCAGATGCCCAAGCCACCTCAGCTGGTTCTTTTCATTTTGTCAATATGACCCCATTTAGAACCTTTTGTATGCATAGTTTGATCATTGAGGATCCCGGTCTTTAGGGTCCTCGTGCTTCCTGTCTTATTGTATGGGTGTGAGACTTGAATGCTAACCAATAAGACGAGGACTAGATATGTGTGGTAAGGGGTCTCTTTGGAGGATTCTTGAGTACAGCTGGAATAATGTTGTCATTAGGCAGACTCAGACGAGTGTGATTACTTCCATGTGAGGGAGCGTCAGCTTTGACATTTTGGACAGTTGATTCAGTCAAAACAAATCAGAAAAATCAACTTTATTAATTTCTATCGTGCCAACTCACGATGAGATCGCCTCAAGGCACTTTACACAACACAATACCAAAACAGAGAAAAAACTGAATAAAAAAAAAAACACAATAAAAAGACAAAACATAAAAGAGCACAAGAATAAAAACACATAATAACACAATAAAACTAATGGTAAAACAAAGAAAACAAATAGGTTTTCATTCTCGATTTAAAAGTCTCCACATTATCCGACAGCCATATATGTGCCTGGAGATGATTCCACATAGCTGGGGCACGGTAGGAGAAAGCTCTGTGACCGGTAGACTTTTTATTCACTCTGGGGACACACAAAAGTCCTGCACCCTGTGAGCACAGGGCCCGAGCCAGCACGTAGGGCTTGACCAAGTCAGCCAGATAGGGAGGTGCAAGTCCATGAACAATTTTAAAAGCAAATAACAGAACCCTAAAATCCAATCTTGCAGCAACAGGAAGCCAGTGAAGGGATGCCAAAATGGGCGTAATATGGTCAAGCTTTCTGCCTTGAGTCCAAAGTCTGGCAGCAACATTTTGAACCAGTTGAAGATCCCTCATGTTGGACTGCAGCAAACCAGAAAATAGAGCATCACAATAGTCCAATCTTGAAGAAACACATGCATGTATCAAAGCTCAGCATCAGCCATACACAGGATGAGACGAATCTTCTCTATATTTCGCAAATGGAAAAAAGCAGTCCTCATAATATCTCTAATGTGGAGGTCAGAAGACAACGTAGGATCAAAAATTACCCCAAGATACCTCATTTTGTCTATATGATGTATAACACACGAACCCAAGCTAAACGCCAGCTGGTCAAATTGATGTAGATCAGTGTTGAGGATCTCAGTAACTGGAGAAGGACAAGTGACGCCCACGTTCCATCTTTGTGCAGCAGATAGATGGACAGTTTGCCTGCCTGGGTGGTTTCCATCCAGGATCCTAGTGGTTCTGTATTATCGTGGATGGGTGATTCTTTAACTACAGGCACTATTGGCCTTGTAAATGTAATTTCCACCACACCATTGCCTTACAATATAAAGCGCCTTGGGGCAACTGTTTGTTGTGATTTGGCGCTATATACATGTGCTCTGATGTCACTGTTTATCTCCATAGAAACTACCCTAACAATCTTTCATACAAACTGTTTAAAGGGACATTACAGTGTTGTGGTGGAAATTACGGCAATAGTGTGGGACAACTACATTTTGTTTAAAAAAATCACAACAGTTGTATGACATTGAATACCCCAATTATGTTTTGATTATTTTACTGATATTTTATTCAGAGATATTTTAAAACATTAGAAAAAACGTTTCTTTACCATTCATTTTTATCATTGAAGATCAAAAGTCTGGGTGTGGGACAAGCACAAAATGGCAATATTTGCATATAATGATACTGAAAAAAGGTGAAAAAGTCATCATAGACTACTAGAACAAATTTCTTAACACACTTTCATTGTAAAGATAACTATAAAAGTGTGAAATTTCCCCTTTTTTCTGTTTTTCATACAATATGATCAAAGGACATAATAAGTGCCCGTAGTCTAAGAATCACCTGGATACGGTGCATACTCCCAGACTTGACTCAGCTTGTATAGATGTGTCTCTGACTTTTGTGTATACATTAGTCAATATGTGCAAATAACGTAGACTATGTGTTTCTCTTCTTTTTTTTCCTTCAAAGAAACCTGACGAACGTCTGGTTCTGGGAACAGCAGAGTCGGAAAGAAAAAAAAAAAAAGAAAAAAATCTTTGACTCCTCATTATCAATCCTTCTTCCATTTTCTCACCCTGCCAATATGAATTATTCATTTTTGAGAAAATGAAATCCAGAGCGCTGTCGGAGCCACCGTGGAGAGACCGGCTCGACCACGCTCTCAGTGCGCCGGGTGCGACCACTGTGTTGCTTCACACATTGCTTGGATGTGTTTTTAGAACGGAGGGAGAAGAGATGCGTTTAGTGGTACAGACGAATCTCATTTGCACCCTCAGAAAATGTTAGGCGTTTCTCGGCTGGCGCGCCGGGTTTGTTCAGGCTCACGCAGGGCTGTAAATGAGATTTTGTGGAGGAGCCACTGGGATTTGTGAGCATTTTATATTTTGTTTTAGCTTTTGTTTTCTGTCTCCGTAAGAAGTTGAAAGCAGGGAGATGCTGGTTATTTATTTTACAGTTAAATCAGGTGTGCGTACACGTGCTTGTTCACTGGTTTGTTTTGCTTGTGGACGCCTGTTTTGTTTGGACTTTAATAAGCGGCACCTGCGATTTTTCTCTCCCGTTCTCTTATTCATATGCATTCTCGTCTGTCTGTGATCACTCAGAGAAACAGAGGCATGGAGGAGACGGTGATGGTGTCAGACAGCGTATGAACAGGAGAATAAGAATTTACTGTGATGAGATATCCTTCAGTAATCAAAACAAAACAAAACCAACATGTGTTGTCCACCTGCGGCTGTATCGTCTCTCTCTCTCTCATTGTCATTGTTTTTATTGCTTCTCGTCTTGCCCTTTTCCACAGTATCTCATTTGTGCTTCAGTCATTTGGCATGAGATGACAGGAAGCAGATGGGAAGGTGAATTTTCGAGGTCAAACCATCGACGAGGTCCTTCTTCCTCCTGTGCGCTCTTGTCATGAATGAGGCTTTTTAGTCCGGGTTTGTGGTTTATGGGCTCTGGTTACATGCTGTAACCAAACCTCTTCAATGGAGCCTTTTAAACCCTCCACAGTCCTGTACAGTTTATGGTAAATACATGTAGCACTCAACAGCGCTTGTAGTACAACAACATAATACAATACAGAGGATTGTGTGCCTTTTTACAATCCACCGCAAAACCAACAAATCCCAGACACACCCAAACTATTAAAGGACTACGTAATACAGCACAGACTGTTCATGTCTGAGTAATCACACTATACAGTATAATACAAACGGCTGTAGTTTCTGCTCTTCATTAATAAAGTGCGCTGTCACACTGTAGTCATCAGTGCTCCCATAATCCTCTGCAAAATCAAAGTGTTACGCTGATTCTTTAGCCACAAACACGGGCGGGGGAAAGAAAAGCTACAACATACAGTGTATCCAGAAAGTATTCACAGTGCTGCACTTTTTCCAAAAGGTTTTTGTTACACTCTTATTCCAAAATGGATAAAAAAAAAAAAAAATTTCCCCTCAAACTTCCACACACAATACCCCATAATGACGATGTGAAAAAGTTTTTTTTTTGTTTTTTTTTTAGATTTTTACAAATTTAGTAAAAAAAAAAACAAAAAACAACTAAAAACTAAGAACATGTACATAAGTATCCACAGCGTTTACTGTGAAGCGTCGAATTGAGCTCAGGTTCATCCTGTTTCCACTGATGAGATGTTTCTGCATCTTAATTGCAGTCCACCTGGGGTAAATTCAGTTGATTGGACATGATTTGGAAAGGCACACATCTGTTTACATGTGTGTCTGTCCATGTGTCATGTAAACACAACTCCAGAATTGCTTTATATATTTCAGGGGAACTTTACATAATGGTCGCACACCATATGAAAATGTGCATGAAAGACAATAACTCTGGTGGAACGTCTTCAGAGGGAGAAAATCCAATTTTGTTAAATACATCTTATTAGTGAATGTTATATATATATAAACTCCCAAACTATAGTATGTAGCCCTAAAAACTATATATATTCTGAATCCTCATGACATGGGGAACAAACTGGTACCATTTTTTAAAAAAGTTGAACTGAAAATTACCCCAAAAAAGCCATTTATGTAAGACCATACAGTGATGTACCATGTGCAATAAACTCCCAAACTATAATATGTAGCCCTAAAAACTATATATATTCTGAATCATGACATGGGGAACAAACTGGTAACATTTTTTTCAAAAATTGAACTGAAAATTACCCCCAAAATAGCCGGCTGTGAGTATGACCAGGCAGATTCAAATTTCCAGCCCTGTATATGTGTTGGCCATCTCTGTTTATTTAATCCCTTCCTTCAGCTACTTTATGTTCTCAACTTCACCTGACTGTCCTGTACAGCCCAGTTTGCCTTCCTGTCTGAATACATTCATTTTGTGTTTGTAAAATTGCAATGTAAAAACAGTGAAATACACCACTACCTCAGTTTTGATTAATTGATATTTACATTTACTCTTACCTACCTTTTGTGTGTAATTTTGTTATAAATTTGATTGCAAAACAAAGTCTGCATGAAGGACTTCAAATATCTGTCTTTTAACCAAGTATTTCCACTTAGTTTGGGGAGTCCACCTCTTATAGTTCTGCTGGACAAACTTTAGCCCATTAACTATTATATTTATAAGACATCACCATTACAAAAAACAAATGTCGGGCAATTGTTTTGATTAAAATGATTGGCATTTGTCTTATGTCTAAAACAGGTTAACCCATATATATATATATATATATATATATATATATATATATATATATATATATACTGTTTAAAGGGACATTACAGTGTTGTGGTGGAAATTACGGCAATAGTGTGGGACAACTACATTTTGTTTAAAAAAATCACAAGAGTTGTATGACATTGAATACCCCAATTATGTTTTGATTATTTTACTGATATTTTATTCAGAGATATTTTAAAACATTAGAAAAAACATTTCTTTACCATTCATTTTTATCATTGAAGATCAACAGTCTGGGTGTGGGACAAGCACAAAACGGCAATATTTGCATATAATGATACTGAAAAAAGGTGAAAAAGTCATCATAGACTACTAGAACAAATTTCTTAACACACTTTCATTGTAAAGATAACTATAAAAGTGTGAAATTTCCCCTTTTTTCTGTTTTTCATACAATATGATCAAAGGACATAATAAGTGCCCGTAGTCTAAGAATCACCCGGATACGGTGCATACTCCCAGACTTGACTCAGCTTGTATAGATGTGTCTCTGACGTTTGTGTATACATTAGTCAATATGTACAAATAACGTAGACTATGTGTGTGTGTGTATATATATATATATATATATATATATATATATTTATGCACACACAGACCTGACCTCTTTAACAGATACAGCAGATACATTATAGGTGCAAATACTGGGTGGGTTGTCATCCAGGACCCAAGGCAGTTCCGTTGTGTGTTTGATGCCGAGACGTGTGGCAGCGTGCTCCCTGATATGACCAACTGCTATGGCAGAACGGAAGTTATCATTCTTGTCAGCTATCTCAAAAATCTCTCCTTTCACCTTCCTTGTATTTCATCTTCATCTTAACTGTTTAACACAGTCTTACTTTGAGCCAAGACTTACAACAGTTCCTGGAAGTTTCCATCACTGTTCCACTAAATCGCTATGATTTTTCAACAATTTGTGTGGGAAACTTGTTGTGGGGGATCAACTGAAACTGTATTTGATCAAAGCTGTGAAGCACATGCAATGCTACTTTCTCATAAAATAGATTTTTTTTAAATGCAAAAAAAAAAAAAAAAAAGGACAAAGCTCTTCCAACTCTGAAGAGGAGATCCAAGTGCACGCCTCACTTTGTTTTCAGCTTTGCTTACATGTTCTTCGGTTCTGTCTGAATAAATACCTCTGATCTTGCATATTGCTCACACATGAAGTCAACTTCTTTCAACGTTCAGAGCAGTTCAACTTTTCCGACGAGTAGTTTGCGTTCCTCTTGCAGCGGCTTCATATAAAAGCACTCAAGGTCGTGTTTTATCGATTTACCCGTGAATATGTTCTTACTCGGCGAACGCAGGATGTTGTAAATGCTTTTACCATGATGTGACCAGCGGCACGAGTAGAAAAGGCAAAGTTTTCTGTGTTTGATGGAAGCTTGTTGGCGTTATTGATGAACTGTTTGACGGTATCGGGGCATTCGTGGCTTTCAGGAATCCATTGTATTTGTCTCGGCGAGAGTGCACATCCATCTTACACGGCCTGCCATTGCGTGTGTCTGCATGTGGACACCAGTCCTTTGTGCAGCCATTATGTTTATTGGCGTGAGCGCAGCGGTGAAGCCCCGGAAACGAGGTCGATTTAAAGGGCAAAAATCTATTTGCCCATGACAGTTTGGAGCAGGTTGAGATTTATCGAGGGGCAAATCTCGTCGAAAAAGTAGCAGCGCTCTGAAAGGACCGCAAAGTCCAGACCACCAATCATAAAACCGAAAGCCAGAAAGGAAGGGAGGGAGGGGAGGGAAAAAAGAGCAAAGGAAAATATTTAGAGTAAAGGGGGAAGGTTGGAGAGAATGGAAGAGGGAGTCATACATGTGCCGGGAGGAGCGCCACTCGTCTCACTGCCAGTGCTGATCTTCAACAGATATTTTGTTTTCCCTCTCATTCCCTCACGTCGACTTTATTTACTTACCTCTCTCCTTTTTGTTTTTCTGCTTTTCCTCCACCTCTTTCTCACTCATCCCCTCTCTCTCTCTCTCTCTCTCTCTCTCTCTTTGTGACTCTCAACAAAAGGCTGACAGAGTGAGCCTGACGTCTGAATGAATATCCCAAATCTGGCATGAAGGGAGAGAGAGAGAGAGAGAGAGGGGGGTGTAGAGCAGGGAAGTGGAGTCTGAGGAGGAGAAGCGGTCTGGCTGAAGAGGCAGAAAGAGGAGAGAGGGGGAGCGCAGAGAAGTGGCAAACAGCGAGAGACCATTTCTGGCTGAAGATGAATGGAGATCCATTTTTTTCCTTCCCCCTTGGAGATTAAAGGAGTTACAGGCGCTGTTTTCACCAGGCGGGGGGGAGAGTCGTAGATCTTAATCTCCTTCACCCCCCCACCACCACCATCATCCCACCTCCTCCCCCCAACCCCCTGTGCCACCTTCCTTCTTTTTTTTTTTTTCCAAGGGCACCAGTCGAAAAAGAAATGGGGGTGAGGTGACAAAGGAGGACAGATTTGGAAACGAGCTGTGGGACAGAGAAGGAATCGAAAGGAAAGGTTTGAAGGAGGAGGTAGAGAAGAGAGGATAAACCCCAGTGTGTTGTGGGAGACTCTCCCCCAACACACTTTTTTTTTTTTTAACTGCTGTACCACATTTTTTTTCTACCATGTGCAGCTCCTGATTTGAAGAATGTGGAGACAACATTTCCCAGGCAAGGGGCATGCTTCATGCTGTCTGTTCTTACTGTGTGTGCGCGCACGCGCGTGTGTGTGTATGTTTTTGTGTGTTATTAGAGGCTGCAGTGGGTGTGTTTCCGTGATGGTGAGAGGTGGGAGGAGGATTTGGCTTTAAGACTAATGAGTCTTGCATGTTTTTGCAGTGAAGTATGAAAGGGGCGTTGCTCGCCCCCCCCCGACACAACTGTAAACAGGAGGTCAAGCACCCATGTGATTGTGTCACTGTTTCTATGGTCTGAAACCGTGACAGTCTGTGAGACCATAAGAGTCATAATCTGGAGGGTCAGCAGACAAACACGTGTCTTTGTGTTAATATTTGGTTTTCCACGGTGCTGTGCAAAAAAAAAAAAAAAAAAAAAATCTGATGCACCCTCATGCTTCTGCATATATGTGGTTTTATAGATGAATTTTATTTTGAATGGCATTATACCACCTTTACATGTCCGATATGACATCCATACTTCAGTACCTGCCGATACCAATCCAACACAGTTTTCCCCGTCTTAATACAATTAATTTGTGAATAAATACATTTGTCAGTGTACTTTGCTAACCAAGCCATCAAAGAAAACATCAGCTATGAAAGAAATATGTAAACATATGTAGTCTGAAAGATGACCTAGATGTGCGATAGAAGGTTCAGATGGGTTTGGATTCTTCCTCCTCACCAGATATCCAATCCAGTAATTTTGGCCAACATCAGCCCAATACCAGTCCATAATAACTCATTTTTTATTCACAAATATATCAATAAATGGACAAATTTGAAATGACAAAATGTTATTTTTAAAAAATCATGTGCAACAGATAATGTCTGTTTTATTGCTCGGCTTTGGAAACCCAAGACATCTGCCCTGTAAAATGTACCGAGTGAATAAATAGATGGATGGATGAGTTTGATATCTCGATGTTGCTAACATGCTAATTCAAATGCATTAAATGCTGTCATCCTGTAAAGAAAGTGAATGATGGAAATTAGGAGCAGGTGTTGTTGAAGTTCTACGTAGCTTATACCTGTGCTTGTGTGTCATTTTATTTCATTGTTTCTGCATTGGTTTAAGTGGGGCTTAGATCCCAAAATGTATGTTTGATTGACTCCAGCAAGTTTTTTAAATACAACACCTCATAAACAGATCTAGTTTTGTATTGTGCTAAATGTTATAATAATTATCATATTATGTAAGGATTAAACAACGAGAAGCCGTGCATTATACGGTTTGAATGCACAACGCAGAGTCTAAAACTTCGTGTTACTCCACGAAGTGCATTCAAACCGTATAATGCACGGCTTCGAGTTGTTTAATCCGCTTATACCATGGTCCCACACAGTGAGCTAACACAAATATTTATTTAAGTTAACAGAACTTGATAAAAATGTGTAAGTATTTGGGACTATTTTATGCCAGTCTCAAGATATTTTCATCCTTGGCAACCGTTCTGTTCTTCTTTCCCGTCTTCAATCTTGTCCAGTTCGTCCGATGTTAAATCTTTATGCCATTGCTTTTGCTGTTCTTCTCGTTTGCTCTCCTCCTCTTCCCATTCCTCATGTTTATTTTGGCCAAAAATATTAAAATTCACTTGGAAATCCATGTTTTATCGCGTTTCTGTCATTCACCTGTCAAAACACAGCTGATCTGCGCCAACTGATTTGCGCGTTGCTGTGGTGACGATCAGAGCGGAGTGATATTACAGTGACTTAACTCGCTGAACTACGTGTGCGTATACATGAAAATAATGCACACCAGTTAGACATGGAATTCTCACT
Source organism: Thalassophryne amazonica (assembly GCF_902500255.1). Lineage (NCBI taxonomy): Eukaryota > Metazoa > Chordata > Actinopteri > Batrachoidiformes > Batrachoididae > Thalassophryne > Thalassophryne amazonica. Next base: position 28,438,799 of record NC_047115.1, on the reverse strand, counting down.
GACCATAGTGTAAATATATATTAATGTATTATAATATGGTTTATCTGAAGTTGCTCACTTATAAGATATTGATGGATTATTGATTAGTCTTGACTACTATGTTGACCCCATCTGCCACCTAGTGGAGGAAAGCATATACACTCACTGGCCACTTTATTAGGTACACCTTGCTAGTACTGAGTTGGACCCCCTTCTGCCTTCAGGACTGCCTTAATTCTTCGTGGCATAGATTCAAAAAGGTGTTGGAAATATTACTCGTTGGTCCATATTGTCATGATAGGATCACATGGTCGCCCATTCACCAGTCTGCCCAACAAGGCATTTTCGTCCACACAGCTGCCACTCACTGGATATCTTGTCTTTTTTGGGCTATTCTCTGTAAACCCAAGAGATTGTTGTGTGTGAAAATCCCAGTAGATCATCAGTTTTTTTGTTTTTTTTAAAGACTCAGACCAGCCCGTCTGGCGCTAACAACCATGCCACATTCAAAGTCACTTAAATCTCCTTTCTACCTCATTCTGATGCTCAGTTTGAACTTCAACAAGTCGTCTTCACCACGTCCAGATGCCTAAATGCATTAAGTTGCTGAAGTGTGATTGGCTCTTTAGCTCTTTGTGCTAACAAGCAGTTGAACCTGTGTACCTAATGAAGTGGCTGGTGAGTGTATGTTTGCATACTGTACTGTTAGGGGAGGAAACCCTGCTGACTCAACATCATCATCATCATTATCATCATAATCACTGTCACCTGTTTGGTTTTCACAAACACTTTTGGTGCAACTCAGACACATCTTCAGTGATGTACCCTGGGGTCATTGGGTGTTTCAGGTCTCTCAACATCATACACCCTCGCCCAGGCAACCCAGCCGGGGGTGATCAGGCCCCGGCTTGTGTCTGAGTAGCTTAACAGTCCACGGATCACCCCGTTTGATCCACAGCCATCTTGACGCCTTTTCTGCCGCGTCAGTGATGTTTTTGATGGCTCTTCTGAAATGCAGTCCCTTCACTCCCAGCATCTTGAGTGCTCTGATGAGTGACTGCCCAACGAATCCTCTGCCGCCGACCTCAATGGGGTTGCATCAAGTCCTCCATCTCCTGCTTCGGCATTCACTTGCCAACTCCTCATACTTGGCACGCTTCCTCTCAAAGGCCTCCTCCATCCGGTTTTCCCAGGGAACAGTCAACTCCAGCAGCACCACTTGACTTGCTGTTTCTGACACCAGGACTATGTCCGGCCTGAGTGTGGTCACTGCAATGTTTTCCGGGAATTTAAGCTGTCTCCCGAGGTCAGCCTTCAGCTGCCAGTCCCGCGCTGTTGCCAGCAGAACCTCCTGTTGGTCTTAGGCTCTGCCGTGGTTTCTCCCCAGCCTTTACAAGATGATGGAATAACCTGCTGGTTGCTGTTGCCTGCTGCTAGAGATCCCTGTGCTGATGACCTCTGCAATAGAGGACCTGGTCATGTCGCCAACGGTAGCGCCCATCTCCCACTGCTCTTGGGCAACTGCTCAAGATGCGCTCCAGCGATCCTCCTCTCTGGCAGAGTGGGTACAGTGGAGTGTCTGCCAGGCCCCAGCGGAAGAGGTTGGATTGACTGGGGAGAACATCATAGACCGACTGTACCAGGAACTTTATCCGATGTGGTTCAGACCTCCACAGCTCTGTCCACGATATCTTCCGGTACGCTGCCTGCTCCCATCGGGTCCATGCCCCGGACAGTAGCCCTGCTGCTGCATGGCTACTGTCCTACTGTAGCGGGCCTCCTCCACCCCTGCTCGGACCTCATCCAGGATCAGCTGGCATCTTTCCTTCCCCTGGGCTTTGCTGTACCGGGGTCTTGGGTTGCTCCCAAGCCCTGCCCAACCGGATGCCACTGCTCCCACCAGCTCCCTGTGTCGCAGCCTTGATTCCGCCTGCTGGACTGCCTCATGAGCACTCCACTTCCTACCAGTTCTTACTTCAATGCCAGCTGAGGAGACTTTGCTGTCACTGGAGTCTCTATACAGTAGCACCTCTCTTGCTCGGGTAACCACAAACTCCTCTGTTAAACTACTAAGAGGTAGTTTCAGCTTGTTCTTCCTTCCTTCCTTCCGATGCTACTTAGAAATGTTACCTCCTGATTACTCAGCACAGGTTTTCGACAACCAGTCCACAGGAACATCTTTATTTCAAAATAACTTTGCTTTCCATTAAGTATGCTCCTACAGTATATATGTGTGTTGTGTCAGTGTGTATATACTGTAGTATATTGTTGCGAAATGGGATTTTGTTGAAGGTTGCAGTTTGTCTGTGTGGTTTTAATAGACTTCTGACTTCTTATCTTCTTTTCCTGTTCAGTTTATCTGTGTGTCCACACTGACAGCTGCCTTTGTATTTGGACCTCAGTCGTTATTAGTCACTGCCGAAATGCAAAATTTAATGAGAATGATCATCTCCTTTCTCATTTTCCTCACCGCGTAGTTTTTCTTCTCCCTCTTGCACTGCAGTACATTAATTTTGCATTATGTTTCTCTTTTTTCCCATCTTGTTCCTTCCCTCTCTTCTCCTGATTTGATGTTGAGGCAGCAATAAGTTTGGAGGAGTGTTTACATGGTGCAGTTGTTCCAACCATGATCCCTCTTGTCCCCCATCTTGTTCAAGGAAACTCAACCACGATCACGAGTTGGACTCTTTAGTTAGTGGATAAACTGTTTTACCAGCTGAATTATAGTCACCCCTTTTGGTGAAGCACAATGAGCAAATATAAGGATTTTTCTCTTTAAAATTAAAGCTGCAATATGTAGGATTTAGTGTCATCTCATGTGGTTGCAGATTTCATTGCTGTATTGTCATATTTTCTTTTCTTTGGCAACAAAGATTCATGTTCCCTTGCTGTCTGTTAGGATAAGCGAGATATGTGATCCTCCATTAAAAAAAAATTATAAATTGGGGTTGTTAGCCTGTGCTAACAGTCAGTGTATAGGAGAGCAACCAGTGATTGCTGTTCTGTTTTCTTCAATTTTGCAGCCATGTTGCAAAATGTGAAAACCAGAGTAAGTATGTCCCTTTTGGGCTACTGTATCAACATGGCGGTGCAACATGGTGGCTTGCATGATGGGGGCCTGCTCCCATGGAGATACATAGGGCTCATTTTAAGCTTATGAACACACATTGATTCATTATTTCAGATAAATTATACACCGATGCTGAGATTTTTATGAATGCTATATTCCATTTGCTTACAGTGCATCTGGAACGTGTTCACAGCACACCACTTTTTCCACATTTTGTCATGTAACAGCCTTATTCCAAAATGGAGAAAATAAAATGTTTTTCCCAAAGACTCTACTCACAACACCCCATAATGACAAAAGTTTTTTTTTAATTTTTACAAATTTATTAAAAATAAAAAACTAAGGAATCGCGTGTAGATAAGTATTCACACTGTTTGCTCAATACTTTGTTGATGCAGTTTTGACAGCAATTACAACCTCAAGCCTTCTTGAATATGATGCCACAAGCTTGGCGCACGTATATTTGGACAGTTTTGTTCATTCCTCTTTGCAGCACCTCTCAAGCTCCATCAGGTTGGATGGGGAGCGTCGGTGCACAGCCATTTTCAGATCTCTCCAGAGATGCTCAATGGGATTCAGGTCTGGACTCTGGCTGGGCCACTCAAGGACATTCACAGAGTTGTCCTGAAGTCACTCCTTTGATATCTTGGCTGTGTGTTTAGGGTCATTGTCCTGCTGAAGGATGAACCGTCACCCCAGTCTGAGGTCAAGAGCACTCTGGAGCAGGTTTTCATCCAGGATGTCTCTGTACATTGCTGCATTCATCTTTCCCTCAATCCTGACTAGTTCCTGCCACTGAAAAACATCCCCACAGCATGATGCTGCCATCACCATGCTTCACTGTAGGGATGGTGCCTGGTTTCCTCCAAACATGACGCCTGGCATTCACACCAAATCACACCACATCTTTGTCTCATCAGACCAGAGAATTTTGTTTCTCATGGTCTGAGAGTCCTTCAGGTGCTTTTTGGCAAACTCCATGTGGGCTGCCATGTGTCTTTTACTAAGGAGTGGCTTCCGTCTGGCTGCTCTACCATACAGGCCTGATTGGTGAATTGCTGCAGAGATGGTTGTCCTTCTGGAAGGTTCTCCTCTCTCCACAGAGGAAAGCTGGAGCTCTGACTGAGTGACCATTGGGTTCTTAAGTAAGGCCCTTCTCCCCAATCGCTCAGTTTAGACGGGTGTCCAGCTCTAGGAAGAGTGGTGAATCCAAATAGCTTCCATTTATGGATGATGGAGGCCACTGTACTTATTGGGACCTTCAAATCTGCAGACAAGTCATAACTGAAAAAACACTTTGTGTTGCACCACTCAGAGATCACAGCTGCATTTGTCTCTCTCTACCTTTTTTTTCTATAAAATTGATCCGATTTGAACCAATCCTTCACTTCGGTGATCCTTAGCACCCTGACTGTGCAATAATGGACTAAAAAGCAATGGAGTAAAAGGAAGCTTTTGTTGCACTTCTGCATTATTTTCTGCAAACTGTTTCACCTCTTTCGCTCTCACCAGTAATGGTTAACGTCTGTAGGTGTGTGTGAAACAAAGCGTAGCCACAATCTGTGTCCGTGTGAGCGCATACTAAGTAGTGTTGGCCCACAGTGGGTACGCTTGTATTCCTGACACCTTGGAAAATGCTTGAAAGAAAAACTCCCTCTGGCCACACTTGTGTGCTGTTCTTTAGACCTCTTATTTTTGCTGTTTGTGTTGCCAAGTTGGACGGCTTATGTCAGGATTTAATTTAGTGTCCTGATATTATATCTTGAAATCACGTTGTCCTTTGTCACTGCATCGGGTTATCATGTTGGTCGGGGGAGAACACAGCCACTATCACGGTGTCACTTCTGGCCACCAGCTTGGAAGTTGCTTGGTAACCAGAAGTAGTTGCTGGTCCGAAGCCCGTTGAGACCATTTTGGCTCCCCATCAGCTGCAGAGAAGTGGAGTACTTTTTCTCTCCGTAAACTCGGTGACCACAGCGGTGGCCTTGACATTACTGTGCCGTGGAAAATCTTACTCACTTCCTTTTGTTTCTCCAGTTTTATTGTTCCATTAATGTGAGAGTGTGTGTGACATCAGTCACAGCATGTTGAGTAATTTAGGAGCTATCGCTGGCTCAGAATTCACTTTTCATGCACATGGAGAAAGCACACCCCAACCCCTGGTCCTGAAAAATGAAGCCAACCTGGAAGTGCCAAATGTTGCACTTCCTTCATTGGCCACTTTGAGGATGGCTGTAAAAGTGAGTCACTTGCCGATAGACCATCCGTATTAAATTACCCAACTTTACAGCAGAGATAAACAAGTTTACACCCTGTTAGGAAAAAAAAAAACAAACAAAAGCAAAAAAGTGTCTATACTCTTGACATCCAGCAATACTTTTTTGTCCTTTGTAAGGAACAAGAGTTTCACAGCTTTGTTCCAAAAGATCATTCAGTTAGCATCAGATTATTTTGTCTACTGGAGGAGACATTACATAAAAAAAAAAAAAAAAAGTTTCTGGGAAAAAAACCTGTTGTGGCACATTGTTTTCATCCAAGACTATTGTTTAATGCAAAAAAAAAAAAAAAAAAAGCAAAAATTGCAACACTGTCATTTTTCTGGGTCTCAGGAGGGTATAGCTAGTTCATATACATATATATATATATAAAATAAACTCATACGTATAAGCTATGGTAATCTATAAAGTTATGAATAATTAGGTTACTTAATTAATATAAGTAAGTCTGACTTGCAAATTATACTGTAGAGAAAACAGTTTTATCACAAGGTGTGATCTGTTTTGTGTACATGCTGATTTATATTTTACGATAACGCTCATAGGGTGTGCCTAATCTGTCACTATAATTATAATATAATAATTTTGTATGCATTATATGTGTGATATGTAGTATATATTACATGCTGTTATACATAACTCTGTTTAATTTGCTTTTCCCACTCTGAATACTGCACACAGAAAAAAATTCCCAACACCTGCGTTGCTTCTGAAAGCTTTTGATGACTGATTTTTGCACATCTGTTCACATCTAAATGAATACAGGTTGAAACCAGAACCCCACTACTCGCGCAGTGCATAATGGAACCCTGAAATCACCTGTTAGCCTGTGAGATTTATCTTGTTTGGTAAATACAAGATGGGGATCACGGTTACCCAGGTTATGCCGGTCTTGCCCCTTTACCCATACATGGGTTGGCCGGGAGTCAGGCAGTGCCAAGATAGCGACACTTGGAGCCTCCCCATTTGGGCTTCAAGCCAAACCAATGGGTGACATAATGGAGGGTTCATCCAGTATACACACAGTCTGATGGTAAAAACTGATGGGATAAAACATGGCGTGAAAAAATGAGATGTGAGTAAATAGAGTGAGCCAATTGGTGAATACAAGAGAAGTTAGTGAAAACAGGATATAAAGGAGTCTCCAAAATGTGTCACTCCTCTGTGTATGAGGATACTAAACTGTCTGAGAATGCTGTTAACAGAGATTTGAGATGGCGAAGTAGATACTGTGATTACTGAGGAAATAATAGTGTGGGTAAGTTAATACGACCGTATAGTCCCAAAGAGGAACTTTACCTCTGAGGCCAGGCTCCAGTCTGCGATGGCTTCACAAACAAGCTCCGAGTAAACCTGAGGAGAGAACATTCCTATTCAAGCAGTCTTTTTAAGGCACGTCGGACAACAATGAAACCATAAACCCACAACACACCATCGTTCAGAAAATGCGTTGCTAGGATATCATCTAGAAAAAAAAACTGAGAAAGAAGCCAACACACATTGTGTGCAATGATTAAATATCAATTTAGACCCAAACCCAAGGGAGTACACTCTGATTTGCAGTTTTAGTTTATTTTCCATCATTGATTTGTTTGTGCTGTATTTAGGAAATGAGCCTCGTCCATCTGAACATTCTGCCCCAGAGCTTCAGATTATCAGATCCAAATGAGAGAATTAGAAACTTGATGGTATTCACCAAGGAGAAACTATTTAAAACCATCATTTTATTCCCGTTTCATACAATCCAAGAAGGCTTTTTAGTTTGCAACATCTGTAATCCATTTGTGGTTGTGAAGGCTCTTGCCAGCTCTGTCAAAAGTTTTCAAAGTTCCTGCAGAATCATCCAGATTGTGATTAACGTTGGAAAAAGCTTGATATCAACCTCTGTCTATTCAGGCTTTCCTTTGGGGATGAAGCAACACACGGTCTCAGTTGAATAAGGTTTTGTGCTAATAAACCTTATTTACTAATGAAAAAGGGCTGGATTTTGTGCTTTAGTGAACACTTTGAGTAAAATAACAGGAAATTGACACAAGCGCTTCTATCCGAGAGACTGTCGGCCAAGATACGCTTGTGCCTAATGCACAAAGCAAACCTTGTGGAGTCGTGTTGCTCCCAAAACTTTGCAGAACACCGAATAAGCACTTTAAGAATGAGCCTGCCGTTGTGTGGGACTCTGTTCTTACAGGAAAGCTTCAGGATTTCAGCTGCCGAGTCCAGTTTCTGAACCCGGTTGTGCAGCCGACAAGCCGCTGCCAAGCCGCCCAGATTGTTGCCAGCACAACTGAGAAGGCACCGATGTAAGGCAAGGTCGGATGTAACAGAGTTGCATATAAAGAAATGGAAGCAGAGACCAACAGATTTCATTGTCCAATAGCCAGAAGCACCAGAGCATGAGCTAGTGAGATATTAAGAGTCTGCAAATTCAAAGTGCTGCTTTAAGCACTAAGCACAGAAGATGGTAAGATGAAATCTGGGGACAAATGGACCGTACTCTCATTCTGTATGTCCAACTGCATAATTTAAAAAAACTGCAAGGTGTATGCTGAGAGCGCAAATCCCTACCAGGGTATTACTGGGCAACCTTTATTACCTCCCCCAACTGACAAACAAAGGGTGTGAAGCTTCTGCCTGCAGATCTATGTGCAGAATATCTGATGAGCTTTGTGATGTCATAAGTGCTTGCTCACAGGGGGTCGTTTTGACCATTGGGGTTTTTACGTAATTATTGTATGGCCTTGCCTTACAATATAAAGCGCCTTGGGGCAACTGTTTGTTGTGATTTGGCGCTATATAAATAAAATTGATTGATTGATAAGGCAAATACTTGGAAAGAGATAAAGGAAAAAAAAATAACAAGGTGATGCTTACATATCATTTGGCTGTGGCTAGTTCTGGGCATTGGAGATGGACCACTTATCTATCTGGAATGTTACCAATCAGAACCAAGAGTGGTTCCGTAGTCTGATGGATGAAGCAGCGTGTGACACCAGCACATGCTTCCACAGCTGACCTGACCTTATTCTTTGTTTGATAATGACAAAGAATAAATGCATCAATAAATCAATCAATCAACATTTATTTATAAAGCGCATTACAGCACCGACTGGTGTCCAAAGTGCTTAACATTAAAAACACAAATTCACAAAAATAAAACACATATTGAATAAAATTTAAAACAGCACATAAAAAACAGAACATGTCACCTCCACACTAAGTGTTAAAAACCAGTTTAAATAAATAACTCTTTAACTTAGATTTAAAAAGTGCTAGGTCAGGAATAGTACGAAACTCAAGAGGTAGCTCGTTCCACAGTCTGGGGCCAGCTACCGCGAAAGCATGGTCACCCCAACATTTATATCTTGACCTTAGAACATCTAAGTAAAGCTGGCCAGACGCCATTAATGTCCTACTGTAGGTGTGCAAAGTTAAAATTTCAGACAAGTAGGGAGGTGCAAGGCCATAAATAGCTTTTAAAACCAACATTAAAATCTTAAAATCAATTCTAAAATGAACTGGAAGCCAGTGGAGTGAGTACAGGACGGGCGTAATATGCTCACGTCTAAAAGTGTTTGTGAAAAGACGAGCAGCAGCATTCTGCACCAAATTTCAAATTCAAATTTATTAATTTATATAGCGCCAATTCACGACAAAATCGTCTCAAGGCGCTTCACAACATAAAAACAGTTAAAAATTTAAAACACAATAAAAACAACCATAAGAAAAAAACAGCAGTAAAAAAGTACAAGATTAAAAACATCGTAACACTAATGATAAAACAGGGAAAATAAATGAGTCTTTAAACGTGATTTAAAAGTCTCCACAGTGTCCGACTGCCGAATGTGTGCCGGCAGATCGTTCCACAGAGCTGGGGCACAATAGGAGAAAGCTCTGTGACCGGCAGACTTCTTATTCACCCTGGGAACACACAGAAGTCCTGCCGGCAGACTTCTTATTCACCCTGGGAACACACAGAAGTCCTGCACCCTGAGAACGCAGGGCCCGAGCTGGTACATAGGGACTTATCAAGTCAGCCAGATAGGGAGGTGCAAGTCCATGAACAATTTTATAAACTAAAATCAATACTTTAAAATCCGATCTTGCAGAAACAGGAAGCCAGTGCAGGGACGCCAAGATTGGCGTAATGTGGTCAAACTTTCTGCTCTGTGTCAAAAGTCTGGCAGCAGCATTCTGAACCAATTGAAGACCCCTGATCCTGGACTGCGGTAAGCCAGAGAATAGAGCATTACAATAATCCAATCTAGAAGAGACAAATGCATGAATCAAAGTCTCAGCATCAGCCATAGACAGAATAGGACGAATCCTCGCTATATTTCGCAAATGAAAAAAGGCAGTCCTTGTAATGTCTCTAATGTGGAGATCAAAGGACAATGCAGGATCAAAAATTACTCCAAGGTTCCTCACTTTATCCGTATGATGTATAACACACGGACCTAAGCTAAATGCTAGCTGATCAAATTGATGCCGATATCTCGCTGGACCAAAAACCATAACCTCAGTCTTATCAGAATTTAAAAGTAGGAAGTTACTAGACATCCAACTTCTCACTGATGCAAGACAATCCTCCAAGGACTTTATGTGAGTAAGATCACCAGCAGTTATTGGCATATACAATTGGGTGTCATCAGCATAGCAATGAAAGGGAATCCCAAAACGCCGCAATATATTCCCGAGGGGTGCTTTTTTCAAGAGAAAAAAGCAAGGGGCCCAAAATGGATCCCTGAGGAACCCCAAACTTCATGTCTCTACGATCGGAGGAGGTTCCATTACACAATACACAGTAGGAACGACTAGACAGGTATGACGTCAACCATGCAAGAGCAGTTCCAGTAATCCCAAAGTGATTCTCCAGCCTATTGAGTAGAATATGGTAATCCACAGTGTCAAATGCAGCACTAAGATCCAGCAGCACCAGGACCGTAGTGATATCCGAGTCCATTGCTCGCAAAAGGTCATTCACTACTTTAGTAAGTGCTGTCTCTGTGGAGTGAAATCTTCTAAAAGCAGACTGCAGTGGCTCAAAAAGATTATTCTCATTGAGATAGTCCACGAGCTGTCGCGAGACCACTTTTTCCAGGATTTTAGAACAAAATGACAGATTTGATATCGGTCTATAATTCTTCAATACACTAGGGTCGAGATTAGATTTTTTAAGTAATGGTTTGATCACTGCAGACTTGAAACACCTAGGAACAGATCCAGAAGTCAATGAGAGATTTACAATTTCCAGCACAGTTGGTCCAAGAATGGGCCACAAGTCCTTAAACAATTTCGTTGGTATAGGATCAATTAAACAGGTTGTGCTTTTAGTAGACTTCACGAGCTTCGTCAGTGCGCCTAACGAGATACCGTCAAAATCTGTAAATCTGGATACCACCTCAGTGGGCGCATCCACCTCCACAGCAGTATGCAGTGGTTGGGCCAAAGCCTACTGAGATATACTCAACCTAATATCCTCAATTTTCTTCTCGAAGTAATCCAGGAAGTCCTGTGCTGAGAAAGGAGAGTGAATAACAGGTGGCTGTCCATGAATAAGAAATGCTACAGTTTCAAACAAAAACTTGGAATTATGCTTATTTTTATTAATCAATTCAGAATAATAGGCACGCTTTGTAGCCAGTAGTGCCTGCTTATAATCCAAGACAGCATCTCGCCATGCAAGATGGAACACCTCTAACTTAGAACTACGCCATTTCCGTTCAAAACCTCGAGCCTATTTGCACCAATTGGAGACATGCAAGAGACGACTGATTAATGCCCGAATAAAGTGCATTACAATAATCAAGACTGGAGCTACTGAGAAAGTGCTTTATTTTAGCCGAAAGGCGAAGTTGGAAAAAACTAGCTTTGAGTTTATCTTTTTATTTAGTTTAATATTAATATTAGTTATTATTTTAATATTAGTTTATCTTTTTGAGTTTATCTGTTGATCAAACCTCAAACAGCTGTCAAATATCACTCCCAAATTCTTGACAGCTGGTTTTACATAGTTAGCTAAGCACCAAAATTTGATGTTACCACATTTGGTATGCCAGAGCGCTCAAACACCATGATCTCAATTTTACCGTCATTCAGGTAAAGGAAGTTTTGGGACAGCCACTGCTTTACATCGCGAATACAATTAAATGATGATGACAAAGCATTACTCCCATTAGTCCTCACAGGCAGATAGATTTGCAGATCTAAATAGAAAATAGAATCGGCCCAAGGACAGAACCCTGTGGCACTCCACAAGACAGATGAGCAGTTGATGAGGAGAGGTCCCCAATCATGACAGAAAAGCTCCTTTCAGCCAAATATGATCTAAACCACTTAAGTGCAGTACACTGAATGCCAATAAAATGTTCTAACCGGGAAACAAGTACTGTGTGATCCACAGTATCAGAGGCTGCTGTGAGGTCCAGCAGAACCAGCACAGCAGGATTACCTGCATCTACCGACAAAGTAATGTCATTATGAACTTTTAAAAGTGCTGACTCAGTGCTGTGTCGCGATCTAAACCCAGATTGGAATTTTTCAAGGATGAGATTGTCTTCTAAAAAATCTAAATAAAAATCAATAAAAAAGGCAGGGAGTCCAGAAAGAAATACATCATGTTAGGTTATTTTTGACAAAAATGGTTACAGATGCTTCCAGATCCGACTGGGAACCGGGAGAGTGAATGCTGATGGACTACAGAGCCGTCATTTGCGTGTTTTGTTTGGACAAGTGACGAGACACTTAAGAGTTAATTAGTCTCATATTCATTATGTGTGTACTCCAGTGTCACAGTCTGTCTTATTACACTGCTGTGAGCCACCAGGCAGTAATTAATCAACAGTATTTTGACCGATTTCCTACAAGTGACTCCGCTTTTTCCACCATCTGGTTCCTATGTGTGCAGTGTTGAGTATAAGTGAGTGATTCACTGTGTCTGTCATGTGCTCTGTGTGTGTGTGTGTGTGTGTGTGTGTGTGTGTGTGTGTGTGTGTGTGTGTGTGTGTGTGTGTGTGTGTGTGTGTGTGTGCGCACGTGTTTCGGCGTTTGCATTCATCTGTCTGAGTGAGTGACTTTGTGTGTGTTGTGGTTGATAGACAATGTGCTGTGATAATGAACTCTGCAGGAGTGCAATGAGGAGCTGCTGGGAGAGCCGTGGAGCCACAGGTGTGTTTGGCAAACAGTCCCTTTCTCTTCAGAGTGCACGGTGCAAGCACGCATGCGTGTGCACACACACACACACACACAGAGGACCCTCTCGCAAGAGAATGAACTCAGGTGCTGAAAAAGGTACAAGGAGATCCAGGTGACTTTCACAATATTCCTTTTTAACTCCATTCAGTTTCAAGGCCTGGCATTTGTGTAGTACAATATAAATCAGTTGCATAAATATAACTAAATACAAATAGTACAAAATGATACTAAACATATGTTCTGCATGCCAGGATTTCAACAAGTAATTTAAGCAATATAAATATGATATATATGTCTATCTCTACCTATAGACAGCTCAGATTTGTCCACGACAGAACTGCTCCATAATGCTGGAAAAATTGGTATTTTTGCACACCATCAGCGCTTGTGTGTGTGTGTTTCAGTCACACTTTCTTGTGCATATGATGACTTGGAGAAAAAAATGTGTGTGTGTGTGTGTGTTTGTATGTGTATGTATACATACACACAATAAGCAACAGTCTGGTCATTGTGTGCCAAGGTTCTTGAAATAGAGCAGTACTATTAATGCAGGTACAGTAGATTTAATGCAGGCACAATACAATTCTCCACAAGCGCTAGTATATGTATGCATATATAGTATTTTCACAGAATTTAGCCTGGACATGCTAAATCAATGTATCAATATATGACTATTTTGTTCCAGTTTGAGCGTTATCCTTTTAACAAACACCCACCCAACAGACATATGCCTTACTGAACAGTGAATATATCATACAGGTGATTGGTTGCAACTTGTTATACCCACAGTTTTTTAGCCTGTGTCTGCTGGTCCTTTTTCATTTCCCTACCCTTGCCAGGCAGTGACATCAGTATTTGCTCTACATAGGTTGTAAACCTTACGGCTTTAACTTTTGAACGCAAAAGTGCCAGTATTCTCTTTACCTAAATCCAAATGTGATAGCATGGTTAAGATTTTATTTCCAAATACAATATCAGAACACACACACAAACAGGCTTTGGTGAGTATCTCCTCATTTATCGACCAAAAGATTACTTTAAGTCATTTGAATGCCGTGGTACAAATTACCAGTGTGTGATGTGCAGCATATAAAGGCGCGTTCTTCTCATTTTAAAGGATCCCCTATTTGCAATTCACTCCAGTGGGTCTTGAGCAGGTAGGGCTGGTCTGTTATCCCGTGTGTTTTGTCAGTATGCAAAGATTCGTGTGTTTGGACATCTGCAGTAACTTGACATTCTGCATAATTTACAGGTGAGGCTTTTAGCATTGCTGACAGCATTGTGCAATATGACACATGTTTGTCTTCCTAAAAAGTGCAGTGTCAGTGTCAATCTGCAGTTTTTACTGAATTTGATCACAGATGATTTACATGTGATATGACTGGTGGTTGGCTCTCACTGCGGTATTGTATCACTTCCTGTTCCGGAGCACAGCGGTGTTTTTCTGTATCTGTTAGCTGTTTAATCTGCGCAGTTAGATTGATCTAGTTATCTAGATTACGATTTGTTTCCCAGTGTAATCTTTACGTGCCTTAACTAAAGCACTCCTTCTGCTGAATCACCTCTAAATTATTTACACATTATTCACTTTGCGTGTTTTTAGGAATCCGCTAGCTTAGCATAGCTACTAGCTCTTAGCCTGATTTAGCATGGCGGCTTCTCCTGTCTCTCCCGCACTTTTCTGCTCTGGGTGTGAAATGTTTAGTTATTCCTCGGCCTCCTTTAGCAGTAACGGTACTTGTAATAAGTGTAACTTATTCGTAGCTTTGGAGGCCAGGCTGGGCGAATTGGAGACTCGGCTCCGCACCGTGGAAAATTCTACAGCTAGCCAGGCCCCTGTAGTCGGTGCGGACCAAGGTAGCTTAGCCGCCGTTAGTTACCCCCTGGCAGATCCCGAGCAGCCGGGAAAGCAGGCCGACTGGGTGACTGTGAGGAGGAAGCGTAGCCCTAAACAGAAGCCCCGTGTACACCGCCAACCCGTTCACATCACTAACCGTTTTTCCCCACTCGACGACACACCCGCCGAGGATCAAACTCTGGTTATTGGCGACTCTGTTTTGAGAAATGTGAAGTTAGCGACACCAGCAACCATAGTCAATTGTCTTCCGGGGGCCAGAGCAGGCGACATTGAAGGAAATTTGAAACTGCTGGCTAAGGCTAAGCGTAAATTTGGTAAGATTGTAATTCACGTCGGCAGTAATGACACCCGGTTATGCCAATCGGAGGTCACTAAAATTAACATTAAATCGGTGTGTAACTTTGCAAAAACAATGTCGGACTCTGTAGTTTTCTCTGGGCCCCTCCCCAATCAGACCGGGAGTGACATGTTTAGCCGCATGTTCTCCTTGAATTGCTGGCTGTCTGAGTGGTGTCCAAAAAAAATGAGGTGGGCTTCATAGATAATTGGCAAAGCTTCTGGGGAAAACCTGGTCTTGTTAGGAGAGACGGCATCCATCCCACTTTGGATGGAGCAGCTCTCATTTCTAGAAATCTGGCCAATTTTCTTAAATCCTCCAAACTATGACTATCCAGGGTTGGGACCAGGAAGCAGAGTTGTAGTCTTACACACCTCTCTGCAGCTTCTCTCCCCCTGCCATCCCCTCATTACCCCATCCCCGTAGAGACGGTGCCTGCTCCCAGACTACCAATAACCAGCAAAAATCTATTTAAGCATAAAAATTCAAAAAGAAAAAATAATATAGCACCTTCAACTGCACCACAGACTAAAACAGTTAAATGTGGTCTATTAAACATTAGGTCTCTCTCTTCTAAGTCCCTGTTGGTAAATGATATAATAATTGATCAACATATTGATTTATTCTGCCTTACAGAAACCTGGTTACAGCAGGATGAATATGTTAGTTTAAATGAGTCAACACCCCCGAGTCACACTAACTGTCAGAATGCTCGTAGCACGGGCCGGGGCGGAGGATTAGCAGCAATCTTCCATTCCAGCTTATTAATTAATCAAAAACCCAGACAGAGCTTTAATTCATTTGAAAGCTTGACTCTTAGTCTTGTCCATCCAAATTGGAAGTCCCAAAAACCAGTTTTATTTGTTATTATCTATCGTCCACCTGGTCGTTACTGTGAGTTTCTCTGTGAATTTTCAGACCTTTTGTCTGACTTAGTGCTTAGGTCAGATAAGATAATTATAGTGGGTGATTTTAACATCCACACAGATGCTGAGAATGACAGCCTCAACACTGCATTTAATCTATTATTAGACTCTATTGGCTTTGCTCAAAAAGTAAATGAGTCCACCCACCACTTTAATCATATCTTAGATCTTGTTCTGACTTATGGTATGGAAATAGAAGACTTAACAGTATTCCCTGAAAACTCCCTTCTGTCTGATCATTTCTTAATAACATTTACATTTACTCTGATGGACTACCCAGCAGTGGGGAATAAGTTTCATTACACTAGAAGTCTTTCAGAAAGCGCTGTAACTAGGTTTAAGGATATGATTCCTTCTTTATGTTCTCTAATGCCATATACCAACACAGTGCAGAGTAGCTACCTAAACTCTGTAAGTGAGATAGAGTATCTCGTCAATAGTTTTACATCCTCATTGAAGACAACTTTGGATGCTGTAGCTCCTCTAAAAAAGAGAGCTTTAAATCAGAAGTGCCTGACTCCGTGGTATAACTCACAATCTCGTAGCTTAAAGCAGATAACCCGTAAGTTGGAGAGGAAATGGCATCTCACTAATTTAGAAGATCTTCACTTAGCCTGGAAAAAGAGTCTGTTGCTCTATAAAAAAGCCCTCCGTAAAGCTAGGACATCTTTCTACTCATCACTAATTGAAGAAAATAAGAACAACCCCAGGTTTCTTTTCAGCACTGTAGCCAGGCTGACAAAGAGTCAGAGCTCTATTGAGCTGAGTATTCCATTAACTTTAACTAGTAATGACTTCATGACTTTCTTTGCTAACAAAATTTTAACTATTAGAGAAAAAACTACTCATAACCATCCCAAAGACGTATCGTTATCTTTGGCTGCTTTCAGTGATGCCTGTATTTGGTTAGACTCTTTCTCTCCGATTGTTCTGTCTGAGTTATTTTCATTAGTTACTTCATCCAAACCATCAACATGTTTATTAGACCCCATTCCTACCAGGCTGCTCAAGGAAGCCCTACCATTATTTAATGCTTCGATCTTAAATATGATCAATCTATCTTTGTTAGTTGGCTATGTACCACAGGCTTTTAAGGTGGCAGTAATTAAACCATTACTTAAAAAGCCATCACTTGACCCAGCTATCTTAGCTAATTATAGGCCAATCTCCAACCTTCCTTTTCTCTCAAAAATTCTTGAAAGGGTAGTTGTAAAACAGCTAACTGATCATCTGCAGAGGAATGGTCTATTTGAAGAGTTTCAGTCAGGTTTTAGAATTCATCATAGTACAGAAACAGCATTAGTGAAGGTTACAAATGATCTTCTTATGGCCTTGGACAGTGGACTCATCTCTGTGCTTGTTCTGTTAGACCTCAGTGCTGCTTTTGATACTGTTGACCATAAAATTTTATTACAGAGATTAGAGCATGCCATAGGTATTAAAGGCACTGCGCTGCGGTGGTTTGAATCATATTTGTCTAATAGATTACAATTTGTTCATGTAAATGGGGAATCTTCTTCACAGACTAAAGTTAATTATGGAGTTCCACAAGGTTCTGTGCTAGGACCAATTTTATTCACTTTATACATGCTTCCCTTAGGCAGTATTATTAGACGGTATTGCTTAAATTTTCATTGTTACGCAGATGATACCCAGCTTTATCTATCCATGAAGCCAGAGGACACACACCAATTAGCTAAACTGCAGGATTGTCTTACAGACATAAAGACATGGATGACCTCTAATTTCCTGCTTTTAAACTCAGATAAAACTGAAGTTATTGTACTTGGCCCCACAAATCTTAGAAACATGGTGTCTAACCAGATCCTTACTGTGGATGGCATTACCCTGACCTCTAGTAATACTGTGAGAAATCTTGGAGTCATTTTTGATCAGGATATGTCATTCAAAGCGCATATTAAACAAATATGTAGGACTGCTTTTTTGCATTTACGCAATATCTCTAAAATCAGAAAGGTCTTGTCTCAGAGTGATGCTGAAAAACTAATTCATGCATTTATTTCCTCTAGGCTGGACTATTGTAATTCATTATTATCAGGTTGTCCTAAAAGTTCCCTAAAAAGCCTTCAGTTAATTCAAAATGCTGCAGCTAGAGTACTGACGGGGACTAGAAGGAGAGAGCATATCTCACCCATATTGGCCTCTCTTCATTGGCTTCCTGTTAATTCTAGAATAGAATTTAAAATTCTTCTTCTTACTTATAAGGTTTTGAATAATCAGGTCCCATCTTATCTTAGGGACCTCGTAGTACCATATCACCCCAATAGAGCGCTTCGCTCTCAGACTGCAGGCTTACTTGTAGTTCCTAGGGTTTGTAAGAGTAGAATGGGAGGCAGAGCCTTCAGCTTTCAGGCTCCTCTCCTGTGGAACCAGCTCCCAATTCAGATCAGGGAGACAGACACCCTCTCTACTTTTAAGATTAGGCTTAAAACTTTCCTTTTTGCTAAAGCTTATAGTTAGGGCTGGATCAGGTGACCCTGAACCATCCCTTAGTTATGCTGCTATAGACGTAGACTGCTGGGGGGTTCCCATGATGCACTGTTTCTTTCTCTTTTTGCTCTGTATGCACCACTCTGCATTTAATCATTAGTGATCGATCTCTGCTCCCCTCCACAGCATGTCTTTTTCCTGGTTCTCTCCCTCAGCCCCAACCAGTCCCAGCAGAAGACTGCCCCTCCCTGAGCCTGGTTCTGCTGGAGGTTTCTTCCTGTTAAAAGGGAGTTTTTCCTTCCCACTGTAGCCAAGTGCTTGCTCACAGGGGGTCGTTTTGACCGTTGGGGTTTTACATCATTATTGTATGGCCTTGCCTTACAATATAAAGCGCCTTGGGGCAACTGTTTGTTGTGATTTGGCACTATATAAAAAAATTGATTGATTGATTGATTGATATCTGCAGCGCAGTTGGTGCATGCCAGCTTTGGCAAAGACCAGTTAAAGCTCAGCAGAGAAGACACATTTGTTCACTTCTTTCAGGAATTTGGATAATGTAACTGTTACATTCCATATATATGTATATGTATGTATGTAAGGTCAGTTGTGAATGAAGTTTATGTGTTAGTGTTTGTGAAACTGCAGGAGTGAAGGAGCAGGCTTGGACGTCCTCTTCAGCAGCACAGATGCCACTAAATAAAATATTTCATAATCCTGCCCAAATCCTCTAATCACCATGACAACAGGCAGCAGGGAGCCAGAGAGTGGTGGCGTGTGCCCCCCTTCATTTCCTCTTCATCTTTTTTGTGGAATTTTGGCCAACACTGAATTTTTTTCTTTCATCATTCTTTCATTCTTGCATTCAGATTTCCATTGGTGGATGTAGGGATAGTAAGTATTATTCCCGTTGTCATAGATTTAAATTATACTATTTATAAAAATATATTCACCATATAACACCCAAAAGTACAGACTTCAAAATATTAACATTGAAGGACTGACGTAAAACAATGTCGAACACTGCATCGTCATGTCAATCCCTTGGTGGCAAGGAAGGTCATGTCTTGATCGATTCCCAGACGGAATGGTGGATGAGAAGAAAATCTCCATCCAGGGTAGGGATGGGTACCTTTCACATTTGAACCGATACGGTACCGATACCCAGTACCTGGGAATCGATGCCGGTACGCAACAGTACCAATTTTGGGTACTTTTATGCGTTGTGTTTGAAGTAAAATCTCAAAAACTTACAATTTAACAGATTTATTTCTGAAAGTATAAACTTTAACAAATATGTCAAAACAGCACGAAATTATTTGTCTTGTAACAAGGCAGTTGTTTCACAAATTGCTTGGAACATTTCTTGAACCTAAGCAGTGTTTTTCTTTAAAATGTACAAATTAAAACCAAAAGGGGATAGACAAAAAATAAATAAAAGTGTACTTTTTATAAATTAAAGTGCAACAAACTAAAAATAAAAGTGAGGCAAACTTTTTTGCAATGAGCTACATTTACTGTAGTGTTTCGTCGTTCCTTGTGCAGTTTTTTTTTTTTTCCAATAACACAAGCATATCAATTTTTTCAGGTAAGAGCCGAGCCCGCTCCACACATGCTAACGTCATCTAACCACTACGTTTTGGCATTTCTTACCTGCAGCAGACGATGATGATGACGCGGTTGTTGAAGCGTATTTTCTCCAGCGATGCTGGCTGCAGATGACGAGTCGCTAGCGGTGCCAAATTCAGGAGCTGATCTGACTTGCAGTCGCAGGCAGTCAGAATTGTGCTCTCTTCAGTGTTGAGAAATATCTTGCGCTTAACCAGGTGCTTCTTCAGATTAGATGTATTTCCACCGCTGGTCTTGCATTTTGTGTCACAAATATTGCAGCGAACGTAATCTGTGTCGCATTTAGAAAAGTGGAGCACTTCAAGCACTTTCTGTCAGCCATGTTGATTTGTTTATGAACCAGCGGCTACCGCGTCTCACGTCATTACGCTGTGTGTGTTGCGTTCATTTTCAGCATGTAAAATTGTCCACTCTCCCACTCTCTCAAGCATAATGGTGCGTTTAAGTACCGAAACATGGTACCATTTGATTTTACGTGAACAGATACCTGGTAGTACTGACGGAATTTGGTCGGTACCAAAAAAAGTACCGAATTTGGTACACATCTCTAATCCAGGGTCAATCTAGCCTGCGTGTGGATTTGTCGTTGAACACCGACAAACACACTGAGCTTGACTGATCTGTAGCCTGGTTCGATGGCCCAGGAATCCCAAACACTTGCCGTTTAAGGACCTACTGGCAGCCTTCATCCACCTTCGCAGCCGTTGGGTTACAAGCCATCACCTCATGACCTGCTGCTGAATCAGAGCCCCGTTGGCTGTCTTGTTTTCATGGTTTCTGTTGGGCCTTCATGGTTACCGTAGCGCCTACGGGGCATACAAGGTCCTCACCATATTTCTCCAAAACAAGCAATCCCCTACTTGATCCGTTACCCAGGGGTCAAGACATGGACGAGGGCCTGGATTCTGACACTGATTTACATCCACACAATAGTTGTCTAATTAATGCAAACAGGATGTGGATCCTCAAATTAAAATCAAAACTGTCTTTTAGCATGAAAAATAAACTATTCCCATATTTTTACATCAGTTATTATACATGAAAATAGTACTTTTAGAAAATGTGTTTTCAAGCCCTTAATTCAATATTTTACTTTGGTATGTTTGGTCTTCAAACTGTCATTTCTGCTTCTTTATTTTGTGCTGTTACATGTATTTTACAGCTGGAATCTTAGATTAATCAGTTGGTTAATCAATAGCAAAACCATCAACTTAACAACCTTGAAGTTATTTATGAAATATTTGGTCTTGTTCTGGCACCTCAACTGTGATAATGTGGGTCATTTTTTTGTTTTATTTGAGAGATTGTTTTTAATTGAAATATTGTGAACTTTAGACGCGCACCCCCCCCCCCCCCACACACACACACACACACCAAAAAAAAGCACCTCACGACAACCCGACTTTTACAAAAACTAACAGCAATAAAAATATATTAGCAGCAATGAAAAGTAGGAGAAAAAAAAACAAAACTACACACCTTCACTCAGTGTTTTTATCATCCAACAAAGTAGATTAAAAACTGCTGACAGTGATTTTGATTTATTTTAAACGTTCGAACATACGCCAAATGTTTGACTGCTCTCTCATGGCAAGTTCTTGTAAAACTGGTTTAAATCTGTATCTTATTATTATACAATGTCTTTAATCAGCTTTAGGACAATAATAAAATATCTTTAATTCCAGCAAAATTACAGCAGATAATTGATTTTAAACTGTTCCAGAAGAAGAATACATTGGTTTAATGGATTTTTGCATTGGTTTGAACAGTTTTAAACAACTGTTGCCTTTTTGTTGTTGTTTTTTTCCCCTAAATTCTAAATGGCTCAACTCCAGTATGAACTGATCTTAAATGGCATTTAAACTGAGTAAATTATGGTTTTCCAAACAGCTGAATGTCTTTGGTGTTAAGAATTATTCACCCAAAACGGCAGCATTTTATAAACTATACGATTAAACAGTTAATCAGCATCTCTACTAATCATTACTCGCAGCCCGGCAGTATTTGCTCATCATCTATGCTGTGGTTCCCTTGACAACTGCATCACACCGATATCAAGGCAATTTGGCTAAAAGGTAGATTAAAACAGCAATTTCAGTCCATTAAAGTGGATGCTGGAATTGATCAGCGCTCATGCAGTTGGCAGTTTGGGTGTCTGAAGTGTGTGGCGCTGTTCTAACGTAACCAGCAATTCAGTCAGGAAGAATAAATCCAGAGCAGGAATGGTAAAGCTGCTGCTGACTTTCTTTGGCGTCACATTGAAACGGATTCTTCTAAGTGCTTTGTTTGTGCAAAGGGTGCAACACGTCGTCGAAGGCCTTTCGCCATCTGTTAAATTATAATGGAGGTGATGACCTCATGGGGTCAAAGGACCTGTTGCTGGGTAAACATGTAAACAGCAGTCAGAGGGTATTATATGTCAGGTAGAGCGTGATATCGATTTCCAAAAAGGGAGATGATGATGGGAGGCTCGGTCAGGTGTAAGAGGACTGATCCTGTTCGGGTGTGGATGTACTGGGCAGGGGTGCAGCTGTGTTTTTGCAGTGCCACTGATCACCCATCGAGGCCCGCGTAACCGCGTTCTGCTTCAGGTCTTATTTCCTCCTTAAACTGTTTCTCATGGAGTTTTGTTGCCTGCTTGGCCAACAGGAATAATCAGCTCCTCTCTTTCTCTCTCTCTCCCTCTGCAGGTATTCGGCCCCAGATTATGAACGGGCCTATGCACCCGCGCCCCCTGGTGGCGCTGCTCGATGGGCGCGACTGCACTGTGGAGATGCCCATCCTCAAAGACCTCGCAACCGTGGCGTTCTGTGATGCCCAGTCCACACAGGAGATCCATGAAAAGGTACAAAACCATTTGGCTTTTTTTAAAGCGTCAAATAAGGTGCAGTGTGCACGCTCCAATCAGCTCAACTTTAATTAGTCAGCCGGTAAAAAAAAAAACAAACAAGTGGGGAAAAAACAGAAGTGATGATGTGTTCCCTTATTGCCCTTATGATCACCAGATGTGCGATGATTTTAGTATTTGTGCAGTAATTTAGCCTTTCTGTTTGATGTATGATGGATAATTAGCCCGTTTATTCATTAATTCAGTCCTTAAATATGATCAATACTTCCAAATGATAATTTAGCATTTTGTGCAAAGAATGATTAATACTTCTAAAAAAAAAAAGCTACAATGACCCTCTGTCGAAAGCAGCCCCGACAAAAACTGCTGCGAGTGCAGTTTAGGGATTATTTCTAGTAAATAAGGCACCATTTTTCTTCTGTAAAATCATCAGACTGTCATTATTTAATTAAAATTAATTTTTCTGTGCTTCAAGAATCTCTGAGTCTATTTGCCTACTTGATACTCAGGTGGCAGTTGTTTCAGATGCAGATGTGGCAAAACTCGTGAACACTCCACAATGACACACACACGACTAACAGATTACAATTTTTTTCTCTCTGTTTTCATCACTCACTCACTCATCTTCAACCGCTCACTCCAATTAATGGCCACGGGGGTTGGGGGGGGGGGGGGGGTCTGCTGCCTATCCCAGCAGTCATAGGGCGTGAGAGTATACCCTGGACAGGACGCCAGTCTGTCACTGGGCCACATACAGACAAAGAAACACATTTACACCCACACACACCTACAGACAATTTAAAGTTTCCAGTCCACCTAAACTGCATGTCTTTGGATGTGGGAGGAAGCCGGAACACTTGGAGGAAACACATGCAAACTCTACACAGAAAGGCCACATGTGGGAATCGATCCTATGTCCCTCTTGCTGTGAGGCAACAGTGCTAACCACTAATCCAACGTGCTGCCCCTCTGTCTTTTCATTTCAAGTTAATTTTTCTTCCTCATGGTTGTATGTGTTTGTTTTTAAATATCAAACACAACATTGACGTAAAAGCATCAACAGATAACATTATACGAGGTCTGTTAGAAAAGTATCCAACCTTTTTATTTTTTGCAAAAACCTGATGAATTTGAATCACGTGTGCTTGCATGAGCCAACCTTGAACCTTTGTGCGCATGCGTGAACTTTTTCACGCCTGTCGATTGCGTCATTTTCTGGTAAGCAGCCTTTGTGTGAGGATGGGTGGAGTCTTTCGTCAGATTTTCTTTGCAAGGAAAATGGCGGAACGACTGGAGCAGCGCGACTGCATCAAATTTTGCCAGAAACTGGGCGACAGCCAGGTGGATACCATTTGGATTATTCAGACGGCTTTCGGTGCCTTTTCAGTCGTGTGACTATCCAAGAAATTGTGGAAGAGGTGAGCATGTTACAGCATGTCCTGTGATTCTTCAGCATGAAGGCGCTTTTGTTCCATCAGCAGCTTCGTGCTGAAGCCTTCGGCATGAATTTTGCTGCAGCTCTTTTCATGGCCAAATCTTCTGTCACAGTGGAATGTGCCGAAAAAGTGCTGATGTCCACCTCTTCCGCAATTTCTCGGACAGTCACACGACGGTCCCACATCACTACAGCGTTCACTTTGGAAATGATCTGGTCATTTCAGCATGTTGATGGCCGACCGGAGCGCGGCTCGCTCTCCACCGTTGTGCGGCCGTCTTTAAACCGGTTGTACCCCTCCTTAATCTGTGTGATGCCCAGAGGATCGTCACCGAAAGCCGTCTGAATAATCTGAATGGTTTCCACCTGGCTGTCACCCAGTTTCTGGCAAAATTTGATGCAGTCGCGCTGCTCCAGTCATTCCGCCATTTTCCTTGCAAAGAAAATCCGACGAGAGACACCACCCATCCTCAAACAAAGGCTGCTTACCAGCAAATGACGCAATCGACAGGCGTGAAAAAATTCACGCATGCGCACAAAGGTTCAAGGTTGGCTCACGTAAGCACACGTGATTCAAATCCATCAGGGTTTTGCAAAAAATAAAAAGGTCGGATACTTTTCTAACAGACCTCGTATGTTGGAACGCTACAATAGAAAAAATGATGACATCACAGCAAAACACACACTTCAAGAAAAAACACTGGGGTTGTTAAGATGCTGGAAGTTGTTAAGGTATCAGCTGTTTTGTTATACGAGGGCTGTCAATAAAGTATAGGTCCTTTTTATTTTTTCAAAAACTATATGGATTTCATTCATATGTTTTTACGTCAGACATGCTTGAACCCTCGTTCTTCTTTTTCGTTTTTCCACGCCTGTCGGTGACGTCATTCGCCTGTGAGCACTCCTTGTGGGAGGAGTCATCCAGCCCCTCGTCGGAATTCCTTTGTCTGAGAAGTTGCTGAGAGACTGCCGCTTTGTTTGATCAAAATTTTTTCTAAACCTGTGAGGCACATCGAAGTGGACACGGTTCGAAAAATTTAGCTGGTTTTCGGTGAAAATTTTAACGGCTGATGAGAGATTTTGAGATGATACTGTCGCTTTAAGGACTTCCCACGGAGCGGGACGTCGTGCAGCGCTCCCAGGCGCCGTCGTCAGTCTGTTTCAAGCTGAAAACCTCCACATTTCAGGCTCTATTGATCCAGGACATCGTGAGAGAACAGAGACGTTTCAGAAGAAGTCGGTTTCAGCATTTTATCCGGATATTCCACTGTTAAAGGAGATTTTTTTAATGAAAGACGTGTGAACGGATTGCAGCGTCGGCTCGCAGCCGCCGCGACGCTCCGCCACTGGAAAAACACCTCTGTTGGAAGCCTTAAGGACAAGTTGGAACATGCCCAGCTGTTAATCAATTTCTCAGATACTCACTCCACTGAAAGCCATCAAAAGCCGCCTGGATTTTATAAATGGTTATCAACACAGAGCTAAATTTTTCGAACCGTGTCCACTTCGATGTGCCTCACAGGTTTAGAAAACATTTTGATCAAACAAAGCGCCAGTCTCTCAGCAACTTCTCAGACAAAGGAATTCTGACGAGGGGCTGGACAACTCCTCCCACAAGGAGTGCTCACAGGCGAATGAAGTCACCGACAGGCGTGGAAAAACTCACGCATGCGCACGAGGGTTCAAGCATGTCTGACGTAAAAACATATGAATGAAATCCATATAGTTTTTGAAAAAAATAAAAAGGGCCTATACTTTATTGACAGCCCTCGTATCATCCAACTGATGTGTTTCCATTTGATGCTCTTGTGCTTTTTACTTCAGGGCCACCATACTTTATCACTACTTTATCTTTGAAATACTTAATGGCACATGTTTCTGATAGAACTAGGGTGTAGTTATAAATTTTTAATCTACAAGTAAAATTAAAATTCAGTGGCGCACACAAAGATTTGGCCAAAGTTTAGGGCAAGTGTTGGGTTGTCGGGGGGGGGGGGTCCATCTACTCAACTCCGCTGGCTGCGGCCCTGTTAGCAGGAGGAAAACACTGATGAGACACGATGACAAGAAATGAAATTGTGTATTCATGTGATAAGTACTACCTGATTGGCTGGAAGAAAATGTACCACATGTACCATCACTCAGAAATAGACTTGCTGAGTATTTGAAGTGAAGCAGAGCATAAATGTGCTTTTGAAACTTGTGCGGTGGTGTTGCAGGTGAGCTGGCAGAAAGCCTTGAATAGAGTGGGCAGCTACAACTCCATCAATGTGGCGTTCATGAAAAAAGATTGAGGCAGGACGTATCAGTGTGGGATAAATCTGACATTGATCAATCAGCGGTTGCCTTCGTTGGGCCCTGTTCTGATTGCTGCGATTGGACTGGGACATGTATATTAGATCCTAATATATTATAAGTAGTGATGCTACTCATCAAATACAAAAGCGGTGCGCGTTGCTAGATGGTATTCTGCATCATTTTAATAATGTTTCATTTTAATGGTTCATTCTATCCAGTACAATTATAATTGCCTCATCACTGACTAATCCCGCTGAGTCCTGAAGTGCTGCTTTGTTAAGTGAGGAGGAGGAGGAGATCGGTAATAGAAAGGCTGTATAATTGTCCTGTGCCACAGTGGATGAAACAATGTTCTGATTTTTGTGTCCATACACAGATGCTTATCACTTGTTTTTAATCCAAGCTGCTCACTATGACTTATGAGAGGATGAACATTTTAACAAAACACTTCTTGATATTAATTTCAGTTAAAATATAAAGATAAAAAGTAACTTCTGCCCAGTTATTAACAGACACAGTGCACATTAATCTGCATTACTGTGAATGTGCATGAATCAGCTGAAAGACTTTTTTTTTTTATCTGTAGTCAGATGTTGCATAGCTGCTGTAAAAATAATAATAAAAAATGGAACTTTGGAACTTTTTAAAATATTAAACTCTACCATGCAAAGCAAAAGCCATACATCAACAACATCCAGAAACACCGCCACCTTCTCTGGGCCCGAGCTCATTTGAAATGGACAGATGCAAAGTGGAAAAGTGTGCTGTGGTCTGATGAGTCCACATTTCAAATTGTTTTTGGAAATCATGGACGTTGTGTCCTCCAGACAAAAGAGGGAAAAAGACCATCCAGATGGTTACCAGCGCAAAGTTCACAACTAGCATCTGTGATGGTATGCGGGTGTGTTAGTGCCCATGGCATGGGTAACTTACACATCTGTGATGACACCATCAATTCTGAAAGGTACATCCAGGTTTTGGAGCGACACATGCTGCCATCCAAGCAACGTCTTCTTCAGGGATGTCCCTGCTTATTTCAGCAAGACAAAGCCAAGCCACATTCTGCACGTGTTACAACAGTGTGGCTTCGTAGTAAAAGAGTGCAGGTACTAGACTGGCCTGTCTGCAGTCCAGACCTGTCACCCATTGAAAATGTGTGGCGCATTATGAAGTGCAAAATACGACAACAGAGACCCTGGACTGTTGAACAACTGAAGTCGTACATCAAGCAAGAATGGGAAAGAATTCCACCTACATACCTTCAGTAATTAGTGTCCTCAGGTCCCAAACGCTTATTGAGTGTTGTTAGAAGGAAAGGTGATGTAACACAGTGGTAAACATACCACTGTCCCAGCTTTTTTGAAATGTGTTGCAGGCATCCATTTCAAAATGAGCAAATATTTGCACAAAAACAATAACGTTTATCAGTTTGAACATTAAATATCTTGTCTTTGTGGTTTCAATTGAATATAGGTTGAAGAGGATTTGCAAATCATTGTATTCTGTTTTTACTTACATTTTACACAACGACCTACTTCATTGGAATTGGGGTAGTAAAACTGAGCCCTAAGTTACACCTAAAATACAGGAGCTTGAAGTATGAAAGTGCTTATATTTTGGAGATACCCTGCAGACAATCAGGCGATCATATGACATCCATGGCCAAGATAATTACAAATGACAAGCCTTCAAGATGTCACCCATACACACTTTGCAGCCCCCATTTTTTAAAAGAAAAATTACAAAATTGTATGTTTTATGATTGCAAAATGAATATTATCGAGTTTAGTGCATAGTTTAATGTAATTGCTTTTGCTTGGAGAAATTACAATATAATGAGCTTTCAAAACTTTTTTATAAACTCAAGAACAAATTAATTGCTAATGGAAATAATCATTAATTGAAGCGCTGATGGTTTGAATTGCATTGCTGACTGAGCTGATTGTGAATCAACAATTCACTTATGTGAGCTAAAGGTATCTGTAATAAAAAATTCTCTAATATTTAATGAAATGCCCTTGTAGTATTTCATCAGCTTTCATGCAACATTTTGACAATACTTTTATATTTTCTATTTTAAAATAACGCAACGTATAAGCATTGTGCTCTTTATATTTGCAGTTGTTTAATTAATTATTAAGATCCTATTGTCTTACGTCCAATTTGTACATGTTCAAATCAAATCATCATTTGTTCATGTTGTGCAAATCAAGGAATATTTGTAGATCACCCTCTGTGCATCTGCAGTTATTAATGAGACAAATTTAACTCCATAGGAAGTTAGCTTTGAGTTTGCAAATGTTAGCGTGCAAGCTAACGTCTGCAAAATGTATTGTAAATGACTACAGAGGGGTTATCAGGTTACAAAAATGGCGCTTTCAGTTTCAGAAGTGTTTATTTCTCACTAGCTTTTACATAATGTACCAGAAGTGAAGCTGTTCGCAAGTAGCTACACCAGGAAGTGACTTCACCATGCTAACCTTGGCTAAATGTCTTGTAAATAAGTTCAGAGGTGTTACTAGGTTCCAAAAACAGCATTTTCAATTTTAGAAGTGTTTATTTCTCCTTAGCTTTTACATAATATATGAGAAACATGTATATAAACACACAAAACAAAGCGGTTTTGAAGACACCAGCAACTGATGTCACGTTGTAGCTCTACTCTGATTGGCTGTCACCTGCGTCACTCACAAACAAAACAGATCAGACTGAAACAGAATGTGACTTTTTACCCTTTTAAAATGCCTCTTAAAATACATCAAGGTTAACCATCTTTGAACTTGTCCAAGATCTTTGTTCCAAGAATGTTCCCTGTGAATTTCAAAAGTCTGGCAGTAATAGGATTGGACTGGATGGATGGACGAAAAGCCTTTGCAATACCCGATGGCCATATTTGATGACCTCGAGTAAAAATGCGATTTCTGCATTATGTCAGCTTAATGTTATGAAAAAGCATTAAATATATATATATCAAGAAAATAATATTTTAGGTAATGTTTCATTAAATATCTCTGTGACAGCAGTGAAGAATGCACACACTGACATTTGCTTTTACAAAACCTGAAGGTGCATTACAGCTGCAACTCCTGAAACATGTTGAAACAAATTTCAATAAAAAAAAGCATTTACTTACTTTTTCCACTCGGTGTGCACTTTCTCTTCACTGCTGTCATTTTTCCGCGGGGAGCCATGGCCAGCTTCACTGCACTAATGAGATTAATGCACGAGTGCTTTAACCTTGAATTTAGCACCTTGCTACAACTCCAATGAGCTCCAATAAAAATGTTATTTGGAAATTCATGGCTATGCTAATCTGACTTGGTTAGCTTAATTCCAATAGTGGGTTGTGAATTTAAACCTGTTATTTAATAGCCGTGGCATGCAGCAGCTACTTGCTATGCATTCTGGGTATCACAACAAGCTGTCATTTTGCTTTATGATCCCGCCTGTATTCACTCCAACCTTGTTTGCATTTTGCAAAATGAATTGATTGTGACAAAAATTGTCTTTGGCAAGCTCACACAAACAACCACTCATATTTTAGAATGCACAAAAACAATCCATTTGCATTTAGATAAAGAATAAATTCATAAAGTTCAAGTCTGGATAAATTGGAGGTTGTGGAAGCTGTCTCGTTGATGTCGGCCTTGACAAGTTGTTTATGCATGTTGGAGAAAATCCATCTTCACGTGAATGCTGGCATCATGAGCTTTCAGACTAATTTAAAGTAAAACTGATTCACCCTCAACGCCACACAAACATGGAGGCTGATGCCCGCCTGCCTCATGCATCCCGATCTGTCGTGTGTGTAACGTTGCATTAATGGCAGTTTTTACAACTGTGTCACTGCACATTGTTGTCATCTTGACCAATGTCTGCCTGTCTCCTTAGTTCCACTTCACCACTGGGGGCAGTACTGCATACAGTACCTCAAAGTGCCGTGCAGAAGAAGGCTGGGGTAGAAACAGTTTTTACGCTCCTCCACGGGAGTCAGACACAGCAGGAAGTTCACACACACGCCTTTTTCAGTGTGGCCATAAGAGGGTGCTTTAGAAAAACTGATGCAGTTGTGTGACAAAAGCTTCAATAAAAGCTGTTGAGTTGTTTTTGTAGCAGTGCTGACATTCAGCAGTGCAGTAAGTCCCTTCGCCTTCTCCCATGTTGGGTCCCCACAGCAAATCCGATGTGGATCTCCATGTTGAATTGACACAAGTTTTATGCTGGATGCCCTTCCTGACGCAACTCCACATTACATGGAGAAACCAGCAAGGTTGGGGTTTGAACCAGAAACCTTCCGCACTGAAACCAGGCTCCCTAACCACTTGACCACCACCCCTCCTAAAGCAGTGCAGTACTTAAAAACAAACAAAACAAAAAAACCCCAACCTTCATGTCCTATTAAATTCCATTTCAGGTTAAGAATATATATATATATATATATATATATATATATATATATATATATATATATATATATATATATATACAACAAAAATATAAACGCAACACTTTTGGTTTTGCTCCCATTTTGTATGAGATGAACTCAAAGATCTAAAACTTTTTCCACATACACAATATCACCATTTCTCTCAAGTATTGTTCACAAACCAGTCTAAATCTGTGATAGTGAGCACTTCTCCTTTGCTGAGATAATCCATCCCACCTCACAGGTGTGCCATACCAAGATGCTGATTAGACACCATAATTAGTGCACAGGTGTGCCTTAGACTGTCCACAATAAAAGGCCACTCTGAAAGGTGCAGTTTTATCACACAGCACAATGCCACAGATGTCGCAAGATTTGAGGCAGCGTGCAATTGGCATGCTGACAGCAAGAATGTCAACCAGAGCTGTTGCTTGTGTATTGAATGTTCATTTCTCTACCATAAGCCGTCTCCAAAGGCGTTTCAGAGAATTTGGCAGTACATCCAACCAGCCTCACAACCGCAGACCACGTGTAACCACACCAGCCCAGGACCTCCACATCCAGCATGTTCACCTCCAAGATCGTCTGAGACCAGCCACTCGGACAGCTGCTGGAACAATCGGTTTGCATAACCAAAGAATTTCTGCACAAACTGGCAGAAACTGTCTCAGGGAAGCTCATCTGCATGCTCGTCGTCCACATCGGGGTCTCGACCTGACTCCAGTTCGTCGTCGTAACCGATTTGAGTGGGCAAATGCTCACATTCGCTGCCGTTTGGCACGTTGGAGAGGTGTTCTCTTCACGGATGATGCAAAGGAGATGTGTTGCACTGCATGAGGCAAATGGTGGTCACACCAGATACTGACTGGTATCCCCCCCCAATAAAACAGAACTGCACCTTTCAGGGTGGCCTTTTATTGTGGGCAGTCTAAGGCACACCTGTGCACTAATCATGGTGTCTAATCAGCATCTTGGTATGGCACACCTGTGAGGTGGGATGGATTATCTCAGCAAAGGAGAAGTGCTCACTATCACAGATTTAGAATGGTTTGTGAACAATATTTGAGGGAAATGGTGATATTGTGTATGTGGAAAAAGTTTTAGATCTTTGAGTTAATCTCATACAAAATGGGAGCAAAATCAAAAGTGTTGCGTTTATATTTTTGTTGAGTATATATATACACGAGGGTAGGCTGAAAAGTTCTAAGGCTCACTATAATGCAGTTAATGCATTACTCCTTCATGGGGAACTTTTCAGCCTACCCTCATATATATATATCAATCATGAATGATATTTACGTTTTGCGAGACCCGCGTTCTTGTTTTGGGAGATATTTTTTCAGTATTCACGTTTTGCAATTGATGGTTTGTGGATAATTCACAATTTGCAGGTGATTCATGTTTTGGGGGTTAACACACCTCTCTCCCCCACCGAAGTCACAATATCTCAAACTAGTAATGAAGAAACTTTGAGCAAAGGTCAAAGAAACTCTAAAATGGGAATAGCACTCATATTAGCTTACTGTGCCGCACCACATAATTGTATTTCAAAAATGATTTGCTGAGTTTGAAAAACAGATCATTGTACATTCATTTGCAAAATACTACATAGTACAAATACAGTCTCTTTACATAGTTGTGAGCTTGTAATTGAAAAGCGACCTCATTTGGCTGTGCTGTGTGTTTACTAGCTACCTGGTTAGCTCACATGCCAAACTGTGGCTTTTCAAACAATCTTAAAATTCTCCCCTCTTGAAGCCAAATTTGTTCTAAAAACAGATTAATGTATTTGGCAGTAAGCTCTCCCTGCATCCCACAATCAAGTTTTCTGTCTCTTTTTTCAGGACAACCTGTACTTTCCGAATATATATGTTTTAGTGGTGTTTTATAAGTGTAATAAAGGTTTACAATCAGAAATAAGAAAGGAAAAAGTAATGCAGAAAATAATTTTCCACACACATTTATTCAAAACACGCAGCAAACTTTAACTCTCTCAAGGCAGGCGCTGCAGACTTGCAACAGCTAAATATCTGATTTTCCCTGTTACTAAAAATTAATTTGAGCCTGAGAGGGATAATAAACAACTGTTTTGACACGTTATAAAGGTAATTTGGGCTCTTGAGTGAAAGACTGTACAACAAAAAGGTTCAAACAATAAGCACAAATGCACATTTTGAACAATATATACAAAATGGTTTATGCATTTTGTTTGTCTTCATCTCAAAGCAATTTCTGTCTGCTATTACACAAAGGTCACATCACAAACTTCTACTGTGTTTTGGAGTGTTCTGTCCTGCACTGAAAGCAACGTTGACACTTTGGCTCCTTATAACACTCTGAGGAGCGGCCCCTCCCCCCTCGCTCCATTGATATGGTAAACAGTGCTTTACGCCGGAGCGAGAGAGCTTGCCACAGGTTTATTCAGTAACATTCACAGGTAATGAGGAGTGGAGCATCTTTAAAACTCACAGACTCTGTGTTTGAGCATGTGAGATTGTGTGAGAGGCTCTCCGTCTGCTCCGTCTGCTCACTTTCACTGATCGCTGTGCGTAATGGCGCAGGGTGCATTGGAGCCAACAGCCAGATGGCTATTCAAACAGGCCAACTAGTAACACATTAGTGCTAAAAACGATCTTTGGTTTATCACGTGAGGTAAATCTGCCCTACGATTGGATTTTGGAAAACCATGTGACGGTGAACCAATTCTGATTGGACACTCAGATTGCTCACGTCATCACACAGCATCTATGAGGAGTACAAAGATGGTGGGCGGTGGCTCGAAAGTCTGCGGAGTTAACTTTTCAGCAAAAAAAAAGCAAGTTTCTATGTCATATCATTAAAAAGTTTAGTTTAGTAAATTAATTTAGTAAAGCTTGGTCTCAGCCATCGTATACGACGGCGTCGGCCCCAGGGGGTTCACTTTTCAGCAAAAAAAGTAAGTTTCTATCTCATATCATTAAAAAGTTATATATGATTTAGTAAAACTTGGTCTCAGCAATCGTATACGACGGCGTCGGCCCCAGAGGGTTAACCCACTGGCAACAATTCTTGCCGAAGTGTATCACTGTCATTTTCTACCTCACAGTAAAAACTGTCAAAGGTACTAATGCAACTTTTTCCACTTAAAAAAAAAATCTGAGCATAAACGGGTTAAATATAACAGCTGCCCAGTAGTTTAAGTAAAATATTAAATTAGACAAAATGCATCAAATACAGCACTTTTATGAGTTTAATTATTTAAAAACTTTTCATGGATAAAAGCAGGTAACTGGCTTGGTATGTTCTTTTTTATGGGGTGGCTAGTACATTGGTGTTATAGCCGCTGGCAGTGTGATGAATACAGTCAGCACCATGACAAATCAGACCAGTGAGAACTCCCAACAAGCCAGCATTCTTATTTTTTAAACTTGACAGTCATTCAAATATTGTTAAACTGTAATTCTGCTGTGTGCACCAGTTGGCTTTTGTGCTGCAGACGCATTTAAGCCTGAACAGGCATTAATTAAACACAGTCATGGATTTGTTAAACTTATAAAACCTTTGAATCATTACATTTTAAAATCCAGATTTTCACTTTGAAGGAACAAGTTTGAAAATTAAAATAGTCCAGGTTGTTACATGGATTAAGGAAATCTTTTAGTACTATTATTATTATTATTATTACATGACGTATGACAATGGCTCCTTTCTCTGTCTGGCAGGTGCTGAATGAGGCTGTGGGTGCCATGATGTACCACACCATCACCCTGACCCGAGAGGACCTGGAGAAGTTCAAAGCTCTCCGCATCATCATCCGCATCGGGAGTGGCTATGACAACATTGATATCAAGGCAGCCGGGGAACTCGGTGAGTGGTGACGAGTGCAGATTGTGAGCTCGTACAAAAGTGTCGTTTCCTATTAGCAATGTGGTGTGTTTGGCATGAGAGCAGGGTTTTGTGTGTCATCCTAATTAAAAGTGTTTGCTTTCATAGAATTCAACGTGCTGATGAGGAATGTTAATGTGTGTAATTACTGTCTTAATTTAATGTATCCTGCTTAATATTTTGCAGAGGGTGACAAAGAAAAGCTGCTCTTCCTGACAGCAACTTTTGAATCAAGTGCCAATCAATTCTCTGTCCTTGCGTCTCGCCATTTGATGATAGACTTTGAACTCGGTTGTGTCTTCATTCTTCTCTCTCTCTCTCTCTCTCTCCTCTTTTTTTCAGGCATTGCTGTGTGTAACATCCCGTCAGCGGCCGTAGAGGAAACGGCTGACTCAACTCTTTGTCACATCCTCAATCTGTACAGACGAAACACTTGGCTGTACCAGGCTCTCCGGGAGGGCACGCGGGTCCAAAGCGTGGAGCAAATTCGCGAGGTGGCATCAGGTGCAGCCAGGATCCGAGGAGAGACACTCGGCCTGATTGGATTTGGTGGGTTCATTTGGAGCACTTTTAGAAAGAATGTGTGCAGATTTCCTGAAATGGTACAATATTTACACATGGTCTGTCGTAAAATAGACACAGAGGCTATGTGATTAGATCTACGGCATGTGAAATGTACAGTTAAAATGGCACTCATTGCAGTGCATAACTCTCTCTATATATATTAGGGATGTGAATCATACAACAATTCAGGATTCAATTCGATTCCGATTCTTGGGGTGACGATTCGATTCAGAATCGGTTTTCGATTCAAAGAGCTCTGAGAAATAGTTGTAATAATAAAATAAAATAAAAAAATGTTTATGTTTAAGAAAATGCAGCTTTACAAGGTTAATCAAGTGATTCTAGATGTAACCTTACTTATCTGCTTTGCTTGTTCTGAGTTGGCTGGCAGTTTAGCGAAGTGCTGGTCAGTAGCCGCTGCTCCCCTCTTTTAGCTCCGGGTGATAGCGTAGCATGTGGGCTTGCGGATTTGAAGTGTTTCCAAAGTACTTGACTTTCATTTTGCAGATTCTAATCTGCACATTACATAAGTCATGTCAAGCTCCTTCTTACGCAGCAAATAATAAAATCCAAAATGCGCCCAAACATTTGCCTTCAGCAAAGACGGTGCTGGCTGAATTAGCTCTTCGTCCGCCATGGTAAGCTACAGCCAATGAACTCTGCAGCTCACGAGTGTTTGAAGCACGCCGGACCCCCCCCCGCGGGGACGCTGTAGTACGGAAGCCGTTGCCTGACAAACAGTACATGCAGCAAGTAAAGTCCCGTTTACACATAGATGGTTTAGTTGGCGGGTAGTACGTAGACCGAAGTTCACGGTAGTTCCGGCTGTTTTCGCAGTAGAAAGGGGTGGAGCACTTTGCCGGCGTTTTGACGGCTGTACTATCTCCAAATAGACGGATAAAACGCCCCTAAATCCGCCAAATAAAGCGATGTTTTGACGCTGTAGCATCCGGCACACGTCAGGCAACGGGGGTTAATACCCAGTTCTATCCCTTACAATCGCAGGTTAAGACGCGGGTGAGAACGGCGGTGTTCTGCTGATGCAGATAAAGCCCTGTATACCGCTGGTTAATACCCAGGTGTTTACCCAGGCAAACAGGGTAAATCCTGCGTTACTCCAGGATCATTTTTTTATTATTATTATTATTATCTGTTTCTTCTTCTTCTTCTGTTTCTTCTTCTTCTTCTTCTTCTGTTTCTTCTTCTTCTGTTTCTTCTTTTTATACTTTTTACCACTGGTTAATACCCAGGTTTTTACCCAGGCAAACAGGGTAAATCCTGCGTTACTCCAGGATCATATATTTTTTTTATTATTATTATCTGTTTCTTCTTCTTCTTCTTCTGTTTCTTCTTCTTCTTCTTCTTCTGTTTCTTCTTTTCATACTTTTATACTTTTTATACTGGAACGCCGTTTTAACCGGGAGGTGGCATATAGAACGGCGTACTGTCCGCTAGCGCCGCCGTTTTGACCGCCTCTGTCGCCGTTCTATACGCCGTTGATTATGGATACAATGCCGGCCGCTGAATAAGGGCGGTGTAAACTGCGGCACTACAAGAAGAGAAAGGATGAAACAGCGATTAAAAAGTATCAAACACCATTGTTCGCGTTGTCTCCGTTGTCACGTGAATTCTCCGGTCTTCTCCGGGAGCGCTCCCGGAATTATTCAACATGTTGAATCATTTTTTCGACGATTCCCAGTAAAGCCGGAACTAAGCCACGCCCCCTAGTGCCGGTGTTAACAACGGCGTGTGATCCCTAAGACGGCCCGGAGGAGCCAAAAACTCTTCTGGGACGCTTCCGGGAGCTCTTACCGGCACTGTGTAAACGGGGCTTAAGATTATGTTTAAAAAATGCTTTTAAAAAATCAATTCTTGGACATTTTGGATTGATTCAGAATCGTAAGAAATAATAATCGCGGTATAACTAAATACCAGCTCCACGATACGATACCTTATCACGATACATAATTACACTGTTCCCATTAATTACTTAAAAAGTAATCTGTGGTAAATGCTTAACTTTAAATAAATTATAAATTGTAACTCTGGATGTTATCTGTTTCCTATTTGTATATTTTATAAATCATAGATGATTCTTCTGCAAGAGGTCATTATTTCGTACATGCAGTAGTTGACGTTTCATGGTATCACGATACAATTTTTTTTTTTAAATATGATTTTATACAGGCTTCACGATGCAGTTATCACGAGATACAATACATCATTACACCCCTTTTATTTTTGTGTCTGTGTGTGTATGTACGCACACAGTGCACATCCAGAAAGTATTCAGAGCGTTTCACTTTTTCCACATTTTGTTATGTGACAGCCTTATTCCAAAATGGATGAACGTCATTCTTTTTACAAACATCTACACACAATTACCCCATAATGACAATGTGAAAAAAAGTTTTTTTGTTTTTAGATTTTTGCAAATTCATTAAAAATAAAAAAAGCAGGGGTGGTGGCCAAGTGGTTAATGCGCTTGGTTTCAGTTCAGAAGGTTCCGGGTTCAAATCCCACCCCTGCCACATTTCTCCATGTAATGTGGAGTTGTGTCAGGAAGGGCATCCGGCATAAAACTTGTGCCAATTCAACATGCAGATCCACCTTGGATTTGCTGTGGCGACCCCAAGTGCAAACAAGGGAGCAGCCGAAGGGACTAACTTTTATTAAAAATAAAAAAAACTAAGAAACCACATGTACATAAGTATTCACAGCCTTTGCCATGAAGCTCAAAATTGAGCTCAGGTGCATCCTGTTTCC
Organism: Thalassophryne amazonica; assembly: GCF_902500255.1. Taxonomy (NCBI): domain Eukaryota; kingdom Metazoa; phylum Chordata; class Actinopteri; order Batrachoidiformes; family Batrachoididae; genus Thalassophryne; species Thalassophryne amazonica. The sequence goes on along the minus strand of NC_047115.1, from coordinate 28,400,884 downwards.
ACTGATCATCCTTGAGATGTTTCTACGGCTTAATTGGAGTCTGCCTGGTGTGAATTTAGTTGATTGGAGATGATCTGGAAAGGCACACACCTGTCTACATATAAGGTCCCACAGTTGACAGTGCTTGTCAGAGTACAAACCAAACATGAAGTCAAAGGAATTGTCCATACACCTTCGAGACAGGATTGTCTCTAGGCAAAAATCTGGGGAAGGGTACAGAAATATTTCTGCTGCTTTGAAGGTCCCAATGACCACACTGGCCTTCATCATCCATAAATGGAAGACGTTTGGTGTTTGGAGGTGCTGGAAAGAGGAATGGGCAAAACTGCCCAAATATAGGTGCGCCAAGCTTGTGGCATCATATTCAAGAAGAATTAAAGCTGTAATTGCTGCCAAAGGTGCAAGGTGCATCAACAAAGTATTGCACAAATGGTATGAATGCTTATGTACATGTGATTTCTTAGGTTTTTTTTTATTACTATTATTATTATTAGAATTTTGCAAAAATGTCAGTGTGTATTAGATTCTGTCTTAATTAATCAGTTTTGTTTCTTGATGGTTCATATTTGTAGTGAACATAACTTTTCCTTACAAAGCCACTTTTACGGTGGAAAAATGTGTATGCAAGCTAAAGACTTCAGGCTATTCAGCCTACCAACCTTCAGATTGACTAATTTCCATTTAGATTAGTTTCTGAGAGCTGGTAGTTTGTCATTTCTCCTCCTGTCACACTTTGTTGCAAAAAGTTGCTGACTCTCTGTCGCTCCAAGGCTATTCCCATAATGCTGCTACACTGTGTCATTGATTAGTTAATTTTGTCTTTCCAAAAAAATAAAAAAAAAGCACTTTGTCTGGTCAGCACTCATTCTGTTCCCAAACATTAGAACAATCAACCAAATCTGCTGTGGAAAAAAAAAATGTTTTTGTTGGTGGAGTGGAATCATGTGAAGGTAAATTCAGCTCAATACCACTGCTCCTCCCGTTCCCAGGTCGCTCGGGTCAGGCAGTGGCAATGCGGGCGAAGGCGTTTGGCTTCAACGTGATCTTTTACGACCCCTACCTCCAGGACGGATTAGAGCGCTCGCTGGGCGTTCAGCGCGTCTACACTCTGCAGGATCTGCTGTACCAGAGCGACTGTGTCTCTCTGCACTGCAACCTGAACGAGCACAACCACCACCTCATCAACGACTTCACCATCAAACAGGTGCCTCCACCACACTACTGCAAGTAAAGCGCCACAAACACCAAGTATACTCGTGCTGTGCAATCTTTGCTGCAATAAACCTGTTGCCTGTAGCCGCCACTTCTTTTCTGAATTTTATGTCTGTTTGACCTCCAAATCTGTGTGTGAAACCGCATTCTTGTACATTCTCAAAAACAAGCCAACCTTGTTGCATAAAAAGTATCTTTTAGGAAAAATGTGAAGATGGTTTTGGTCAACGGGCTGAATTTCTGCAGTGCTATTCTGTCTGATGCAGAAGAGTTGCTTTACAGTGGTGCATCACATTAACCAGTTCACACACTGATATGTCAGTGCGCTGCCATGCAATGCACTCAACTGCACACGGAGAGCAACATGGGGATTAAGGACTTTGCCCAAGGGATCTTAGTGATTTTCCTGTTTGACAGGGAATTGAACCAAGGATCCGTTAGTCTCAATCCCCTACTTCATCCCCACCTCCGCAAAAATGAGTTAACATCCTTTGCAAACCACTAAACAGGCCTTTTTCTGACTAAATGTGTGGTCTCAGGTTGCGCATTTCCCTTGACATATTAAAGTTACAGTATGCAGGATTTAGTGGTATGTATTAGCATAAATTAAATGTTGCACTCATAACATCTGTTCATTAGGGTATAATTAATAACCTGCAACAATGTATCAGTGTCTTTCATGAGCTTAACCTATGCAGAGAACAAGCGAGCTGGATGAAATTAGTTGTTTACATGTTGATTTCATTATAGTGTTTTTTTAATAAATCTGATTGAGCGCTTTGTATTCGCTCAGATGCGTCAGGGTGCATTTCTAGTCAACTCTGCGCGGGGTGGACTCGTGGATGAAAAAGCCCTGGCTCAGGCTCTGAAGGAAGGCAGGATACGTGGAGCCGCCTTGGATGTCCACGAGTCTGAGCCTTTCAGGTGATAACCACACCAGCTTGTTTCTGACATAACAATTTGTTTTAGTTTTTGTTTTGTTTTTTTGAAGGTTAACTGCGGTCTTTCTTTTGGTGACAGCTGTGTGTGCATGGTGCATGAGTGTTCAGCTGTTGCGTTGTTGGTGTAGCCAGCTCAGTCTTTCCACACCCTTAGTCTTTTATAAACATATAAAATAAAATAAAAAATGTATTCTCTTTCTTCTTAGAAATGTGTTTTGGAAGTGATTTTTACAGGGTGGTAATCGGCTGTTTGTGTTTGTTTGTTTGTTTCATCGGTGCATGCAACTGATCTTAGCGACAGTCAGCTGACAACACCTGTGTAAAAGCACATGCCATATTCAGTTTGTTACAATATGTAAATTTAAAATATAAATATACATGTAGACTCACCATCTGAACCAACAGCTTTTCCTTTTTTTAAATAATATTTACACATCCTGTGGTTCATAGAAGTCTTTGAAAGTACAAATGAGGGGTGTTCAGAAAAATGAAGACCAGAAAAGTTACTTCTTGGAACTGGATAACAGTCATGTCATGCCACTTCTTCAATGACTGAAAAAGTTTTTGAAAAATATATTTATATTTTTCATGTCCCTGACCTCTTTCCCCAGATATATAAAATCCAATAAATGGTGTTAAATACACATGTGATGCTAAAATGAGTGCCTATAGGTTATTTCCCTGTAAATTTTTGCTGTGACACAATACCAGATGAGGTGTAATTTTTAACATGGCCGCCGAAATGACAATCGAACACACAATGCAGTTGCCATGTCCACACAGCACATCTGGTGTGTTTCAGGACTAAAACTTTCCCTTATGTTGTTGAGCAGTTTTTCACAAGGTCCCCTGAAAGATGCCCCCAACTTGATCTGCACGCCGCACACCGCCTGGTACAGCGAGCAGGCTTCGCTAGAGATGAGAGAGGCTGCCGCCACCGAAATACGACGAGCCATTACTGGTACGTGAACTCTCATGAGTGCGCTCATGTTCAAATGTTACTGTGATTTTTAACTGTCTGTTTCCTCTCATCCTGTTGCAGGACGGATTCCGGATAGTCTTCGGAACTGCGTCAACAAAGAGTTCTTCATTACCACGGCACCCTGGGGGATGATGGAGCAACAGCAGCAGCCACAAGTCCACCCTGAGATCAACGGCGCCGCCTACAGGTAGGAGGTGGATTTATGAGAATCCAGCAGGCTGGTGGCATCACTGAGGATTCGTGGCCCCACTGAATTGATCCTTTAAGTTTAGTTTCTTCATTTTTCACTCTCTATTTTGTCTGAACTGCTTCTCTCACACAGCCGAGTGCACCAAACCATGGTACAGGCCATAGCAACGGGGGGAATGCAGGACAAATTATATACCTAATTCTCAACCAGGTAAATGAGCGCAATTACTGCTGGCCCACAGGCCACTGCAAATAACATCTTTGTTAAAATATATCAAATTTGTAAAAAAAAAAAAAAAAATCATTAAAATCTGTAGCCCCTTTCTGCTCCACACTCTGACTCATCTGTACTGTTCCCAACTTCCCACCCAGCATTTCTCCAGTTCCCTGAACCCACACCCCCGAAAAGGAAAAAAAAAAGACAACTCCAGCAGCCAGGATCGCTCTGATGTCACCTGATCTTAAATAAATTCACGTTAATAGGTTGTATGTCTTTGTCACAATGAAAAAAAATGAGCATTAAAAAACAGCCTTTTTAAAGAAAAGTCATGGATAACAACACATTATCAGTACCACAAAAAAGTAAAAAACTGCACCCTTTGGTCTTTGATCTTTGAATATTTTATGACATCACAAAACTCAGTCTTCATTATTTGAAGTCAACATTTAAATTTGGTGAACATTTAATTATTTAATAAGGTTGGCTTGCTAAAAAGTAATATATAAATAAAAAAAATTTAAAATAAATGTTGGGGGGGGGGGGGGGATCAAGAAGCACCTAGAGTAGCCATATATACATGTATCACGGAAATACAAGCTGAATGGTTCTGTGTGTTAGGTATGTGCACAGTTGGTTTTTCAGAACTGCTGACTCCAGTCAAATATCACACACAGATCCACGCTGTTTGCGTTTCCATGATACATACTTACAGTGCATCCATAAAGTATTCACAGCACTTCACTTCTTCCACATTTTCTTATGGTACAACCTTATTCTAATATGGAGTAAATTCATTTTTCCCTCAGAATTTTACACACAAAACCCCATAATGACAAGCTGAAAAAGTCATTTTTTTTACATTGTTGCAAATTTATAAAAAAATATTTAACAACTAAGAAATCACATGTACATAAGTATCTGAAAATGTCTGTGCACCGACGCTCACCACCCAGCTTGGAGCTTGAGAGGAGCTGTAAGAGAAAAACACACAAACAAACAAAAAAGTAAAATTTCACCAATTTGTATTGGACAGAAGATCAGCCTGAGACTGTATGTTTCACAAAGTGACATCAGGAACGGGATAAAGCTTTGAAGTTGGCTTTATTGTCTTAGTTTGAGGAATATTAAATTGTGTTGAATTTGGGATATGCTGTTATAAAAAAAAAAGTTTGTTTTTGTAACATGGGTTTCCTCTTTGCCCTCCTCAGATCCCCTCATTCAAGCTTTCTCCTGCACCAGAAGCACCTCTGATTTACACTCAGTTGCATAAGTATTTGGACAGTGATGGGTTCATGGTGGAGTGGAATGGAGATGGATTTGATGGAATGGAGATGGATTTTCAAACAACAACAGTAAGGCTCCAGTTTGCAAAAATGTAGTTGAAATTTTAACATATTATTTTTAATGAAAATCCTTCTCTGTTACACTCCAACATGAAGCTGAATAACTATTGATGCCACAGACAAAGGTTTATACAGTCGCAATCAGTGAAGCCTGTAACTCCTTTTAGAGATGTCCAGGTGTCTTGGTGGCTTCCCTCACCAGTCTCCTTCTTGCATGGCCACTTGGTTTTGAAGAACTACCTACTCCAGACAGATTCCTCATGAAGGAAGAACAAAACACATTCAGTGACTTGCAGATGTTTCTTTTATCCCCCAGACTTCAAGAAGACTGGATGTAATAGTAACTATTTGTATGAACAATAATTAGAGATGTTCTAGTCCAACTTAAGCAGTCGAAACCTGGCCCGATCAAGGCGTCATTTGGTTTAAATACAGAATCTATTTTGGTCACACAGATCATCAACAGCGCACATCAGTCTCTCTATGTTGCATAGCGCAGTGCCGACACAGCAATAGCAGCCAGTGCACCTGCAGTGCATGTTTTAAAAACATTTTTCTTTTCTTTTTTGTTTCAAATACGCACCTAGCCAGTTTCTGACAGATTGCATATACGACATAAACTTCTTGCCAGTTAATAAGCCAGTTTTGAATTTATCAGTGCGCATGCGCAGAGAGCTAGCTAACACTTCGATCACAGGTCAGTTCATACAATCAAACTGCCAATGCTGGTAAGAAGACACTGTATTTGAAGCAACACAGCGGATTGAAGAGCTGAAATAAGATACACTGTGGACAAAAATGGTATGTAAACAGTTCAAAAGACAGTATTTTTATTTATTTATTCTTCCTGCATTTGTTTTGTTTGTGAACGCAATACAGGTTTATGAATATAATACAGCGATAAACTCTGACTATTAATTCTATAATTTACTCCTTTTGTTAAAGATGATGACCATATTTGGGATTTTATTCTTTATTTATTTATTTTTCATGCATTTGTTTTGGTTTGTGTATTGTTTACGAACGCAACACGGCAGAGCCATTCCTGTAAGTTTATAAATATATCATAGAGATAAACTGTGACTATTAATACTGTGATTTACTGCTTTTGATAAAGATGATGACCGTGTTTGGTATTTTATTTTGTTTATTTTTCATGTTTGTTTTGTGTTTCTGAACGCAATACGAGTGTGCTGTTAGCTCCGTTAATGATTTATAAATATAACATAGAGATAAACTGTGACTTCAAATACTGCGATTTACGGCTTTTGATAAAGAAGATGACTGTGTTAGGGATTTTATTTTGTTTATTTTTCATGTATTTGTTTTGTGTTTCTGAGCTCAATATGAGTGAGCCGTTAGCTCCGTTAACGATTTATAAATATAACATAGAGATAAACTGTGACTTCTAATACTGCGATTTACGGCTTTTGATGAAGATGACCGTGTTTGGGATTATTATTCTTTATTTATTTATTTTTTGTGCATTTGTTTTGGTTTGTGTATTGTTTACGAACACGACACGGCAGAGCCATTCCTGTAAGTTTATAAATATAACATAGAGATAAACTGTGACTGTTAGTACTGTGATTTACTGCTTTTGATAAACATCATGACCGTGTTTGGGATTTTATGTTATGTTTATTTTTCGTGTGTTTGTTTTGTGTTCTGAACGCAATACGAGTGAGCTGTTAGCTCTGTTAATGATTTATAAATATAACATAGAGATAAACTGACTTCTAATACTGCAATTTACGGCTTTTGATAAAGAAGATGACTGTGTTTCGGATTTTATTTTGTGTTTATTTTTTGTACATTTGTTTTGTGTTTCTGAACGCAAAACGAGTGAGGTGTTAGCTCCGTTAATGGTTTATAACTATAACATAGAGATAAACTGTGACTTCTAATACTATGATTTACGGCTTTTGATAAAGATGAGATTGTTTGGGGGTTTATTTATTTATTTATTTCATGCGTTTGCTTTGTTTTTGTGATCTTGGGAATACACTGTTTGCATGACTTGACCTTTGAACTTGCCCAACAGCCCCTGCAGCGCTTAAACTCGAAACTGGCTTATTAAATAACATGTTCTACACAAGTAAACAACTTTTTCTTGTTGTGTCATCATGTCTACTCGCACAGACTGTGTAGGCATGTAGCCAGAGGGGTGAGGGGTCAGGCCAGTGGTGAGCACACTTCCGATAATCTGATAACAGATAATTATCGAAGATAATGTTTTCATTATCGGATTATCTTTTAGATAACTTTAAAAACCATTATTGGACTAATTATCTTCCGATAAATTGTCGTCTTAACGTGACTTAGCACATCTGAATAGGTTTCTTAATAGTGCGTGTTGGTGCGTGATATTCTTGATATTCGTGGAGCATGTTTTTGCCTGTCAAAAAATCTTCCACGAATGTCACACACCACCCTCATTTCGCCTCACGTCGTGGAGGTTGCAACTGAGTGTATTGATCCGTCTTGATGAGTAGTGATCCTTAATAGAATGTGACAACGTTCGTAGTGGTTCCTGTGATGGTTCTTGGAGCCCAGACTGTCATGCGTTATTACGAAGTGACATGGAAACTGTCAAGTTTTGACACGACTTGTAACACGGCGTCACATTTCACTGCGCGCCATGACAAATCAGTTTTCTGTCACATGCATACAATTAAACTCGGCTCCACAGCGTTCAGTTTGATGCAGTATGCCGAAGAGGAACAGTGACGCAAAGTCAGCCAAGTGTCGTTCCACAGTTCCTGCTGAAGCTCCTCAGGATGCTCCTGCAGGTGTTCCACCTGCTGTTATTGAGCGGGAGGACGAGTCTGAGCCAGAGGAACCAGAGGAGCGAGAGGAGCCTCAGGTGCAGCCAGACATCTCTGCACCTCCTCCAGTCCGGCGGAGGAAGAAGCGCGCGCACAATTAAACCCTGCTGCACCATATTCAGTTTGATTGCTGACACCAAGTCGGCTAAAAGTCTCATTTCAGTGCTCTTCAGCACTCTCGTGCAGGTGTTCCACCTGCTGCATGTGTCTGATGTTTGGGAAAATGCGCGAGATGAGAGCCGCATGAAGCCACACATCTGACTCTGTCCGTCTCCTCCTCTCTGCGCCACTCCATGGCACAGAGCCTAACTATGCATGCAGTCACAAAGATCTTCTGAAAAACTGGAGCGATCTGAATTCGGCTGGATGAATATGGGTGTGTGTGTGGAGACAATTCACCTCGTTCACAAGGTGACAGAACTTAACAATGCGCTGTTACATGCAATAGCGCGCAACAATGCGGAACATTGTTCTTGACCGTGTGTAATGGTTCCTGATAATTCACCAGCAATACGTGTCATTAATCGTAACGTGTGGTAACAGGTTGCAGCAGTTCCTGAGGACACCTGACGCCTCTGCCCCGAATCATCACATTCGTGATCAGCGGCCAAGAATGTGTACTTCGTGGCATTCGTGACTTGTCGTCGTTATGTGTAAACGCAGCATAAGAGCTGTATAGTTCTACCCTCTGCAAAAATAAGAGAGCTGCTTTCAGGAGAAGCCACTCTATCCTCTGCAGGCAAAGGAGAACTGGTCACAAAAAAAAAAATTTCTTTAGCACCATACTGCTCTTCTTCTTCTTTGTTTTTCGGCTGTTCCCGTTAGGGGTCGCCACAGCAGATCAATCGTTCCATCTCACCCTGTCCTCTATATCTTCCTCTGTCACACCAACCACCTGCATGTCCTCCTTCAACACATCCATAAACCTCCTCTTTGGCCTCCCTCTTCTCCTCCTGCCTGGTGGCTCCATCCTCAGCATCCTTCTCCCTATATACCCTGGTCCCTCCTCTGCACATGTCCAAACCATCTTAATCTCACCTCTCTGACTTTGTCTCCAAATTGTCCCACCTGAGCTGTCCCTCTGATATGTTCATTCCTAATCTTGTCCATCCTTGTTACTCCCAAAAAGAATCTCAACATCTTCAGCTCTGCCACCTCCAGCTCTGCCTCCTGTCTTTTTGTTAGTGCCACCGTCTCTAAGCCGTACAGCATAGCTGGTCTCACTACTGTCTTGTAAACTTTCCCCTTCACTCTTGCTGATATTCTTCAGTCACAAATCACTCCTGCCACCTTTCTCCACCCACTCCACCCTGCCTGCATTCTCTTCTTCACCTCTCTACCACACTGTCCATTACTTTGAACAGTTGACCCCAAATATTTAAACTCATCTACTTTCACCACTTCTACTCCTTATAACTGCACTATTCCACTGGGCTCCCTCCCATTCACACACATGTACTCAGTCTTGCTTCTACTGACTTTCATTCCCCTTCTCTCCAAAGCATATCTCCACCTCTCCAGACTAGACTCAACTTGCTCTCTACTCTCACTACAGATCACAATGTCATCTGCAAACATCATAGTCCATGGGGACTCCTGTCTTCCTTCTTGTCCATCCAAATTGGAAGTCCCAAAAACCAGTTTTATTTGTTGTTATCTATTGTCCACCTGGTCGTTACTGTGAGTTTCTCTGTGAATTTTCAGACCTTTTGTCTGACTTAGTGCTTAGCTCAGATAATTATAGTGGGTGATTTTAACATCCACATAGATGCTGAGAATGACAGCCTCAACACTGCATTTAATCTATTATTAGACTCAATTGGCTTTGCTCAAAATGTAAATGAGTCCCACACCACCACTTTAACCATACTTTAGATCTTGTTCTGACTTATGGTATGGAAATTGAGACTTACAGTATTCCCTGAAAACCCCCTTTTGTCTGATCATTTCGTAATGACCATTTAACATTTACTTTAATGGACTACCCAGCAGTGGGGAATAAGTTTCATTAACAGTAGAAGTCTTTCGGAAAGCGCTGTAACTAGGTTTAAGGATATGATTCCTTCTTGTTATGTTCTCCAATGCCATATACCAACACAGTGCAGAGTAGCTACCTAAACTCTGTGAGTGAGATAGATTATCTCGTCAGTAGTTTTACATCCTCATTGAGCACAACTTTGGATGCTGTAGCTCCTCTGAAAAAGAGAGCCTTAAATCAGAAGTGCCTGACTCCGTGGTATAACTCACAAACTCGCAGCTTAAAGCAGATAACCCGTAAGTTGGAGAGGAAATGGCGTCTCACTAATTTAGAAAATCTTCACTTAGCCTGGAATTAGAGTCTGTTGCTTTACAAAAAAAGCCCTCCGTAAAGTTAGGACATCTTACTACTCTCACTATTGAAGAAAATAAGAACAACCCCAGGTTTCTTTTCAGCACTGTAGCCAGGCTGACAGAGTCAGAGCTCTGTTGAGCCGAGTATTCCTTTAACTTTAACTAGTAATGACTTCATGACTTTCTTTGCTAATAAAATTTTAACTATTAGAGAAAAAATTACTCATAACCATCCCAAAGACCATATCGTTATCTTTGGCTGCTTTCAGTAATGCTGGTATTTGGTTAGACTCTTTCTCTCCGATTGTTTCTGTCTGAGTTATTTTCATTAGTTACTGTCCTCCAAAACCATCAACAATGTCTATTAGACCCCATTCCTACCAGGCTGCTCAAGGAAGCCCTACCATTAATTAATGCTTTGATCTTAAATATGATCAATCTATCTTTATTAGTTGGCTATGTACCACAGGCTTTTTAAGGTGGCAGTAATTAAACCATTACTTAAAAAGCCATCACTTGACCCAGCTATCTTAGCTAATTATAGGCCAATCTCCAACCTTCCTTTTCTCTCAGAAATTCTTGAAAGGGTAGTTGTAATTCAGCTAACTGATCATCTGCAGAGGAATGGTCTATTTGAAGAGTTTCAGTCAGGTTTTAGAATTCAACATAGTACAGAAACAGCATTAGTGAAGGTTACAAATGATCTTCTTATTTCCTCAGACAGGAGACTCATCTTTGCTTGTCCTGTTAGACCTCAGTGCTGCTTTTGATACTGTTGACCATAAAATTTTATTACAGAGATTAGAGCATGCCATAGGTATTAAAGGCACTGCGCTGCGGTGGTTTGAATCATATTTATCTAATAGATTACAATTTGTTCATGTAAATGGGGAGTCTTCTTCACAGACTAAGGTTAATTATGGAGTTCCACAAGGTTCTGTGCTAGGACCAATTTTATTCACTTTATACATGCTTCCCTTAGGCAGTATTATTAGACAGCATTGCTTAAATTTTCATTGTTACGCAGATGATACCCAGCTTTATCTGTCCATGAAGCCAGAGGACACACACCAATTAGTTAAACTGCAGGAATGTCTTACAGACATAAAGACATGGATGACCTCTAATTTCCTGCTTTTAAATTCAGATAAAACTGAAGTTATTGTACTTGGCCCCACAAATCTTAGAAACATGGTGTCTAACCAGATCCTTACTCTGGATGGCATTACCCTGACCTCTAGTAATACTGTGAGAAATCTTGTAGTCATTTTTGATCAGGATATGGCCTTCAATGTGCATATTAAGCAAATATGTAGGACTGCTTTTTTGCATTTGCGCAATATCTCTAAAATTAGAAAGGTCTTGTCTCAGAGTGATGCTGAAAAACTAATTCATGCATTTATTTCTTCTAGGCTGGACTATTGTAATTCATTATTATCAGGTTGTCCTAAAAGGTCCCTGAAAAGCCTTCAGTTAATTCAAAATGCTGCAGTGAAGTTGGGACATTGTGTAAAATGTAAATAAAAACAGAATACAATGATTTGCAATTCTTCTTCAACCTATTCAGTACTAGGAAAACAGACGTTATTGATCTTCAAATGGTAAGAAAATGAAAAAGGGAAAAAAGAGAGCTATTTTGTGTGAAAACCTCAGGAAGACCAAAAACAAAACTCCAAGGCACTCTGTGAAAATTAAATTCTTAAATAATTAAATTCTTCAACCTATATTCAATTGAATACACCACAAAGACAAGATATTTAATGTTCAAACTGATAAACTTTATTGTTTTTGTGCAAATATTTGCTCATTTTGAAATGGATGCCTGCAACACGTTTCAAAAAAGCTGGGACAGTGGTATGTTTACCACTGTGTTACATCACTTTTTCTTCTAACAACACTCAATAAGCGTTATTCCAGACATCCCTGACAATGATTATTATATTTAGTTTGTCCAATTACTTGTGGGTCCAGAAAATAGAGAAACTGTATATTTTTCTAAATGGCTTTAATTTCAAAATAGTTAATTTAATGTTTTAAAGCTTAAAGTCTGTACAGCAATCACATCTTTAGTTTTACTTGACACACAAAAGCAAAAATGTATCGCTGTCCAAATACTTATGATCCTTGCTGTAACTCCTCCACACTGAAGTTCTCCTTGTTTAAATCTTTCAGGGTTTTTTTTATTATTATTATTTTTGTTCCTTTGTGAGCCTACATTAACATGCTTTTTTTTTTTTTTTTTTGCAAAAAATCATCAATTCAAATTCAGGTTACATTTGGATTTTTATTTATTTATTGTGATGAGATCGGTCTGAATCAACTCAGTCTTATTGAACTATTTAACTGAGCAGATGTGGCTTTTTGTTATTATGTGTCTCTTCAGCAAATAAACAACTGCAGCAGAGCGTTTCATTGTCGTCTCCGTCTACAGGTTCCCTCCGGGTGTTGTGGGCGTCACACCTGGCGGGATCTCTGGGCCCCTGGAGGGATTGGTACCCGGGGGAGTGCCCATCGCACACACCCTGCCCCCCGTTACCCATCCGTCTCAGACCATCTCCCCCAACCAGCCCTCCAAACACGGCGGCGACACGTGACGAGAGCACATGACTGAGCAGTAGGGACTGCTCCGACGGCCAGCACAGGCGGGATGATGCCCACGACGACTCCACCCGGATATCAACCGACGTAACAAGCCACATGTACACCTCAGCCATCCCGAACCATACCAGCAGACTGCCGTCCAGGACAACTTTTCTATTCCACAGAGCTGGAGTCAGGACAAAAACGAGCGGCCACGCTGAGGTGGAAACCGACTGGCCAACTCACACACCCAAGACTCAAAGCCGTCCCTCCGTCTGGTTTTTACTTTTTATTATCCGATGTTTGTTTTCGATAACTTTACAAGGAGGTTCCTACTAAAACTGTGGGCCACGACTGTTTCAACACAGGATGATGGTTCATCAAGCCTTCTTTTTCCCTCTTCCTTCCTTATTTCAGTCCAATTTTGTTTTAACTTTAGGTTTCTTATATTCTTTTTCTCTGTTACAAGTGGAAATGTTTTTGTGTTCAGTGTGGCAAAAAAAAAAAAAATGTAACTGGACTTTAAGAGATTCACCTACATTAAGCAGATAAGAAAGGACACCTGGTGAGAACAGTGACACCTGCAGGCTGTAGTGAAGAACTGCACTTCATCTTTGCGTATTTTAGCCGCCGACATCCAGCTGTAAAGTCCTAGTTTCCAAGGATAGCTCATTTCAGAAAAATTCCCCATTAAAAAAATAGTATTTAAATAGTTTTGTTTTTTGGAGTGGGGGTGGGGGGCATTAAGTATCTTAATCAGGAGGAAAACAAGGTTCACAATCAGCTCATACTGTTTATAGAAATTGCAGGAAGAAAGGTCTGATTTCATGTTTCTCCATTATCTTTTTGTGTTCAAACATTTGTCCTGTTAGATTTGTATTGTTTAAATGTTCTTTGGTGTCACGTGAGCCGCCCACTTTTTCTTTTCCTCAAATCAAAACCAACTCTTGGAGACACGGCGCCCTCTACAGGCCACATCTGTCCCTTTAGTCCCAACAGAAGGCTACTAGTTTTTTTTTAATCAAGGTGTGAGTGCTTGTATTTGTTTCTTGTACAAGGTGAACATACTCTTAGAGCGTACAGTGCAGCTGGAAGTGATAAATAAAACCTGGTCTCATGATATGTGCATTCTGTGGGATTAAAGCATCACAGTCCAGATGGACGAAATATATTTGCACAACCTCTTCCAACGTATTAAATGCATGTTTGGCTGTGTGCAGTTTTCTATCTCTTCTGACCTTTATTTGACCTACTTGTACTGATGTTATGCACCATCGAACCACTAGAGGGTGGCAGATACCCAGAGGTTGGATTTGAAGCAGCACACAAATGTAGATCAAACTGCTAAAAATTATTGGTGTGAAACAGAGTAAAATCATTCTTGTTTTTTTTTCTTGCCAGAGAGGTGAATTAAGGCAAAAGAACAAAACACGCCATCTCTCCGAATCACTGTAGTCTGTAAGCATATTCAGGAAACACAAATATCCATAACGGGGAGAGTTTCGCCGCCCTTCCGTTTCCCCCTTTTCCTGAATAATAGCTACTCAGACGATTTGTGACAAAACAGGCGGATCTGAGGTGGGAACTCTATTTTAAGACCACAACAGACGTAAATAAATCATCGGTAATAGTGTAATAAAGACATCAAATCGGGTTAAACATTAAAGCAGATTTAAGAAACTACATGATTAAATCAGACAGGAAGCAATTAAGTGGACATTCAGAAGGTTTTATTTTTTTCCCCTCGTTTTGTCTGTTCTTTGCAATACGCTTTGTATAGTGAAATCAGGCCTAAATCCACAAACCATCATCGTCACAACTGCAACTATTGCATAAATACAAAGCAACATACAAGTGATGACTTCAATGAAACACAGAAGAGGTTACAGTCCATAATGGCGAGAAAAACAAAACATTCACTGCAAGAAATAACTTTTTTTCCCGTCAACTTTGGTAATTTAAATGTTGCAGTTTCAACACCAAGACCTTAAATCTACAAACCCCTGGCAAAAATTATGGAATCACCGGCCTCGGAGGATGTTCATTCAGTTGTTTAATTTTGTAGAAAAAAAGCAGATCACAGACATGACACAAAACTAAAGTCATTTCAAATGGCAACTTTCTGGGTTTAAGAAACTCTATAAGAAATCAAGAAAAATAATTGTGGCAGTCAGTAACGGTTACTTTTTTTAGACCAAGCAGAGGGAAAAAAATATGGACTCACTCAATTCTGAGGAATAAATTATGGAATCACCCTGTAAATTTTCATCCCCAAAACTAAACACCTGCATCAAATCAGATCTGCTCGTTAGTCTGCATCTAAAAAGGAGTGATCACACCTTGGAGAGCTGTTGCACCAAGTGGACTGACATGAATCATGGCTCCAACACGAGAGATGTCAATTGAAACGGAGAGGATTATCAAACTCTTAAAAGAGGGTAAATCATCACGCAATGTTGCAAAAGATGTTGGTTGTTCACAGTCAGCTGTGTCTAAACTCTGGACCAAATACAAACAACATGGAAAGGTTGTTAAAGCAAACATTACTGGTAGACCAAGGAAGACATCAAAGCGTCAAGACAGAAAACTTAAACAATATGTCTCAAAAATCAAAAATGCCACAACAAAACAAATGAGGAACGAATGGGAGGAAACTGGAGTCAACATCTGTGACCAAACTGTAAGAAACCGCCTAAAGGAAATGGGATTTACATACAGAAAAGCTAAACGAAAGCCAACATTAACACCTAAACAGAAGAAAAAGTTACAATGGCTAAGGAAAAGCAATCGTGGATTGTGGATGACTGGATGAAAGTCATATTCAGTGATGAATCTCGAATCTGCATTGGGCAAGATGATGATGCTGGAATTTTTGTTTGGTGCCGTTCCAATGAGATTTATAAAGATGATTGCCTGAAGAGAACATGTAAATTTCCACAGTCATTGATGATATGGGGCTGCATGTCAGGTAAAGGCACTGGGGAGATGGCTGTCATTACATCATCAATAAATGCACAAGTTTACGTGATATTTTGGACACTTTTCTTATCCCATCAATTGAAAGGATGTTTGGGGATGATGAAATCATTTTTCAAGATGATAATGCATCTTGCCCTAGAGCAAAAAACTGTGAAAACATTCCTTGCAAAAAGACACATAGGGTCAATGTCATGACCTGCAAATAGTCTGGATCTTAATCCAATTGAAAATCTTTGGTGGAAGTTGAAGAAAATGGTCCATGACAAGGCTCCAACCTGCAAAGCTGATCTGGCAACAGCAATCAGAGAAAGTTGGAGCCAGATTGATGAAGAGTACTGTTTGTCACTCATAAGTCCATGCCTCAGAGACTGCAAGCTGTTATAAAAGCCAGAGGTGGTGCAACAAAATACTAGTGATATGTTGGAGCGTTTTTTTGTTTTTCATGATTCCATAATTTTTTCCTCAGAATTGAGTGATTCCATATTTTTTTCCCTCGGCTTGGTCTAAAAAAGTAACCGTTACTGACTGCCACAATTTTTTTTCCTGATTTCTTATAGTGTTTCTTAAAGGCAGAAAGTTGCCATTTGAAATGACTTTAGTTTTGTGTCATGTCTGTGATCTGCTTTTTTTCTACAAAATTAAACAACTGAATGAACATCCTCCGAGGCCGGTGATTCCATAATTTTTGCCAGGGGTTGTAAACTTAATATGGTTCACATAATGACAAACGGGTATTACAGAGGTGACTTATGTGTACCGTGACCTTAAACGCTTGTGGTAACTAATCCAGATAGCGACACGAGGAGTGCGACTACGCTGATGATGAAAGTGTCTCGCTCACCCTGCCAAAAAACAACCAAAAAGCACCCAGGTTTTAGGCAACCAGACGAGGTACTTAAAAAAAAAAAAAAAAAAAAAAAAAAAAAAAAAAAAAAATCTGAAAACGAACAAGTAACGTTTCAACAATGGTGGTCGTTTCCTCAAAGCCAACAATATTTCTGTGCAACATTCCTTCATTTAGACAAAGAGGAATTAAAACCACAAAAAGGACGAAAAAAATTAGCTCAAAGTTTTCAAACAATAAATATGTAGTAGTAGTAAGTATGAAGTGAAAAATAAACCACACACACAGTCAGGTTGGTGTGTCTGAAAACAGGTCAATTAACGTATGCGCCAATCACCTCGTGTGCTAAGTGTAGCTTTGACGGATAAAAGTTGCTGTGCCCCCCTTTTTGAGAGCTTCATGTTTGACCTTAATTCAAGCAATAATGTATATATAGAAATGTTAAATGTGCAGTGCTTTTGTCAAAGATTAAACACTATATGGACCTGTTTTTCCAAAGGGCCTCTGAACCAAAACACTGACTTTTTCTACTGTCCTTTCAAAATAAAATGCACAACATACCAACTGAAGAAGGGGGGGAGCTGAAATGGACGTGTGCTGTCAGTGCCCATAACAAACTGATAAAAAGTACTGATCTGAATCGATGCTGGGATATTATGTGTGCAGGTTTATCTTTTTACAGCCACATGCATTTACATCTACGGATAAAGATTTATTTTTTCCTCTTCATTTGTAAATAGATTTATTCTCCACGTCTGTGTCTTACAGCGGAGTTTGTCAGTTTCAGTGAAATATTTCATCTTTTTGTTTTTGTTTTTTTATTTGAGTATGTACGACAGTGCGACCGAGTATCTTCTGTCAAAGTGGAAGGTCGGTGTCCTCTCCTGAAGACTTTCACAGTTTGTCCGTGTCAGGAAAGATTTAAAAAAAAAAAAAAAAGAAATGAAAGGAAAGGAAAAACCGACAGGGGTTTGAGTCCCACCCCTGCTGACCGCCTCCTCCGTACTGTACGACAGTTTTGTCACTCGTCGTCATCGTCTTCCTCCTCTTCGCCGTCGGACAAAGAGGCACAAGGGCGGATCTGCCGGTAACCATCAAGCCACTTCTCCACCATCTGGGTGATGAGCGGATGGTTACGGCGGCGGGAGCTCTTCTGAAGAGCCACCAGGACGCCGCCCTCCGTCACGCAGCAGTCCAACCACTCCCTCAGCAGCTTCTCCTGCTGCTCCTCATTACCCATCTGAAGCGAGAGCAGGAAAATATAACCATCAGAGAGCGCCATTTCAGCAGACTCACAACATCAAAAGCACTGTGGACTCTGAGCTGAAACTGCAGACGCTGTGAGCCGCAGCTTGGCGTGCTAACCTCTCATCCGCAACTCCATCTGCAGGCCTTTAATCTTGTTAAAATTAAATAGTATTGAGAAGACAATGATAACCACTCTTCTGTGGTTTATAAATCATTAGATTTAAATTAGCACATACGGATGTTCGTGAAGCTTTCAGTCTCCAAAATCGTGATTCTCTCCGCAGAATCACGCTGGTTTTGTTTCAGCAGCCGTGTTTTACATTTTGGAGTTTTTGTTCCTCATTTTCAGGACAGTTCCGGTCCACAATTTATTTATTTTTTTTGTTATACAACACAATGAAAATACAAAACAAAGAAAACATACCGTCTGCTCTAACCTTTCAGAATAAAAGTCCTAAACATACAAGTGTATGTTTAGGACTTTTATTGCCGCTGATGCAGAGTATTTTGCTCAGGTTTTGATTCCACCAGGTGTGAGTTTATGATGCCAAACATGCACTGTGGTTTTTATCATGTACGCAGCTTCAGATCTCACCAGCAGCACTTCAGCAGTGGAGTGTTTCCAGAAGTGGAGCATTAGCTTACTTGATCCGGGCACTTCCTTGATTTTTGTGCTTCTACCATGGGTGAGTATGTCTGTGTACTTACTTGGTTTCTTTGAACATTGTAAATATTCTTGGAAGCACTGTTAACTAATACGGTGTTTGTGTTATAAATAAATAATGCGGGTTAAACTCATTTTGCTTCTTGTTGCATTAAGATGTAGCACATTTCAAAAATAAAGGTGACTCATATACGGGTGTAACTTTTTTGCTCCCCCCTCAATGAGCTTTGACAGATTTTTTTTGATTGCTTGTGTGAAACGGTGTGGTGGGTGTGCCAAAAGTGCAGCCATCAGCTGGTCTGGCTTTGTGGAAAAGATTCCTCAAGATAAAGCATTTGCCTTCTTCCATGCACACAGGAAATGTTTTGGTTGTGAGATGACTGCAGAGAAACAGGGAAACTTTTCAAGCTGCTCAAACAGTTGACTCAGATCCTCAAATCTGCTGCCCAACCACATATTTTGTATGTTAACTTCACTCGTGCAGACGGCTGTTCTTGGCTGTCAGCGAGCTCCCAAGGTCAGATAAACAACTGTTGCTGGAAAAACAAACGCATGTACTTCAAATACTTTGGTAAAATATGCCTTCAGGTGCATATCTGATGTTAGTGTGAACAACATGCTACAGCTTTGGTCTGAGATATTTCATGTAGTGCAGTGGAACTTCAGTTTTAGGAGGGCTCTCT
Source organism: Thalassophryne amazonica (assembly GCF_902500255.1). Classification (NCBI taxonomy): domain Eukaryota; kingdom Metazoa; phylum Chordata; class Actinopteri; order Batrachoidiformes; family Batrachoididae; genus Thalassophryne; species Thalassophryne amazonica. The sequence continues at coordinate 28,381,840 of NC_047115.1, read as the reverse complement.
TTACGAACAAATCAGTTCACGAACATATTTTTTTGAACAAAACATGCATCACTTGTCGAACAAAGTCTTGGTGCACTTGGTGCGCCACAGTAGGTGGCGGTAATGCACTGTGTTGGGTTGCAATCTGCCAATAAACTCAAAAGAAGAAGAGGGTTATTTTTGTTTCGTGTTCAGGTGTTTATTAAAATCATATTTTGATGGGCCCTCTTTCTCTCCAGTGAGTGTAAAGTCTTTTCCCATTATCACCTAGGGACTTCATGCATCATAAAAACCATTGGTACGCTACTTATCGCGACAACAATCAGCAGCTGCAGGACCATTAACAGAGAGACATCAAGGAAGTGTGACAGGCGGAGAGCAATGTTCTTACCTCCTGCGCTGAGAGGAAGTGAATGTGTAGCAGCTTCCTCTCACTGTCAATGAGCGGCAGGAACGTGACTGTCACGTCATCGTCCGTGTTGAGGTTGGCGCCCGCGCCACGATTGTCGAAGCCGTCATTCTCCATGGCCACCAGTGCTGAGAAGTGGCCCCGTGTGTAACCAAGAGCAATGGGGCTTTTCCAGCAAAAACTCTGCTCCCACAAAAGGGGCAAGTACACACCTGAGAGGGAGGGAGGGAGGGAGGAAAGAGAGGTTATTAGAACTCTTTCACTTCACCTCATTTACTGCGATTAATAAATGGCGACTAACTGCACGGTCAGCGATTACATCCACAGAGATTTGTGACGAAGGAGGTTATGGTTGTTTGCATATAACACCAAAGTAATGGCACCATCATGAAACTATCTAAAGATTATTCAGTTTTGCTGGTGACTCAGATTGCCAACAAAAACCAATTAAACCAACTAATATGGTTCTAATAAGCCAAAATACAAACACATAGTAAATCCCTCCAAATGTACACTTGTACTGGATTATCAAGACTCGTGTCCTTGAATAATTTTTTTGGAAAACATTACGTGCCTTTCTACAGACGTAAGTAGTTTCCTTTTTGGAGTTCAGACTTTGTTGTGGTTTCAACCACTATATACTTTGCCACATAACTTTCCAGTAACTGGTAGCAAACACAGCTTAAGGTCGTGGTTCTTCTCTGGGTTTGCAGTACGACTGGGAGCTGCCAAGCGCTGATTTTCCATGCATGCACACAACCTGGCTCACTGCAGTCAATGGCTTCCAACAGTTGGACAACCACGTTTAACTCCTCTCAACAAGCAGAGGACATTTCACTCCCACAACAGTCACCCAAAACAAATATGATGACTGCGACTGATATTCTCAGTCACATTACTGTGATGTGGATGTCTGACTTGGTGACAGGAGCCAAGAGCCTCCAGGCATATGGAGGGCGGAGCTTACGTCCACTGTAAGATTACACACCATAAATAGTGTAGAATAAATCTGAACCTGAAATAATCTGTGATTATTTGAGTCAGAGCAGACTCAGGGTCACACTCATCTTGATCATTTGTTTCCACATACATATAAACCTTTTGTGCATTGTGTAGCACTTTAGCACTGCATCACCACCTTTCAAGTACACTATCATTTATGAAATCTATGATCAAAGGAAAAGGTCTTGATGCTGCTAAATCATTTGACTTTGAAGAAAGCAGTTTAGGATTTTATATTGTTCCTCTTTTAGACTAACATCTGATACACACAATGTTTTGATGAGCCCATTAACATCACAAGCAGAAACGTACACTGGGCTGACGAATACCCTTGACCTGCCAAAATGTACCACTGAGTACCTTCCTTTGTAAGTCAGAATTCATGAGTACCTTAATTTATACAGTCCATAGACATCCAATTAAACCTGGCAGTGAATGAAAAAAGAATAATTATCTTCTAAAAATCAATACACAGATCTAGCAGAGGTCCTTTTTGGAGAAAAGTTCTTCTACACTCAAAGACCTTCAGTCATTTATTATTATTATTATTATTATATCTTCAATGTGTTTCTTTGAAAGGTCAGCTTATTATATTTGGATATTTGTTGCCATTTGCGTTGCATCTCTCAAAGCATCAAAAACTCAAACCAAATTTGAAAATAATAGTTTTTGCAATATTGCCTGTACCAAAAATGTCTGGACAGGCCAACAGAAATCTTTGGTATTTCTATATAACCTCGCCGCTTTGTTCGAGGCTGTTATGAAGTGAGCACTGAAAGTTATGCAAACAGAAAATGATAACCACAACATGAAAGAAAAAAAAAAACATATAACGTATCCTACAATACACAAAACATCTCTCTCACAAACAAACAAACAAACACACACACACACACACCATTCAGGTTCTCTCAGTTTTTTTTTTACTGCACTTACCTGGTCACTGCTTTAGCACAGCTCAAGTGCATGTCTTCTATGTGTTTTATGTCGACTCTTGGCAACAGTAAATCATTGTTCTTTCAAGCAGGCAGCCGGCCCTCACAGAGAACTTTCATCATGCCCCGCACAGGCCCCGTCACCAGGCAAATTAAAGCCAGACTGTTTTTACTAGCAGCCATTAAGGTGGACTCTCCACGCTCGCTGTGGCTGTGATGGTTTACACCATGTTCAAATTTCACTACAGACAGTCCTGACGGGATGTTTTCTTGTGTTATTTTTAAACTCAGCCATTCACCATTTCCCATATTTCATATCTTGTTCAGTCTGAAGGTTATTTACCATTCTGAGTTTCATAATATTACCATTATCATAATACTATCATGCACCTTGAATGCACACACACTGAGATAAACAAGAATTCGGAGTCCGCATGCCATGCATCCAGAAAGTATTCACAGCACTGCACTTTTTCCACTTTTTTTGTGTTATAGCCTTATTCCAAAATGGATGGAATTCAGTTTTTCCCCCAAAATCCTATACACAATACCCCATAATGACAATGTACTTTGAGATTTTTGCTAATTTATTAAAAATACAAAACTTCCACTGTCCACTGATCATCCTTGAGATGTTTCTACAGCTTAATTGGAGTTCAATGTTCAATGATACTACTTATTGCAAGAAATGTTTTCAGCTGTGGGGTGGTCATGTTCCTCCACTGTCATGCTCCTCCATTGCAGAAAAGTAACCATAAACAAACAACAAACAAAAGCCATGAGCCAGGCGCAGATAAGCAAAACCTGTCACTATTCTAATGCTACAGGAAGTGTTTGTGCCGGCAAAAAGTAGAGAGAATTACTGATCGAGCAGAGGCACGTATGTTGACTATTATAGCTATGCAGAAACATGAAGTTACTTCAGCCTTTCTGGAACTGACTCACTACATTCAGCACAAAAACACAATACTGACACACACACACACACACACCCCAAAATAAAAATCCCTCTGGAAGCTGCTTACCTTGAAAACGAGTGTACCCAAGTGTTTCCCCACGGAAACTTTTGTAATACTTCACTCCGTAGACGATGATAGGCCTCCGAAGTATGTGTGCAAGAACAAAAATGTGAGTCTGCTCCAAGCTGGATCCTGGCTGTAAAAAAAAAAAAAAAAAAAAAAGCACAAGCTTTCAGACAATCAACAACAAAGAAACAATTAAACAAGGATTTGGACAGAATTAATGAACAGCACTCAATTCCTCAGATAAATTACTCAAAATCCTAAAAGCCACTCTGAAACCGTAACAAAACAATCACTGTGCTTTCACAGCCATTATCACAAACAGCAACACAACAAATCACTGTTTGGGGAAAAACAGACGGGTGCTGCTGCTGACAGACAGGATGCACTTTCAAATGGAATGAGAGATTTCCTACAATACACTGTGAAAAGACGTGGAAATGCATCATTAGTGTGTCACGTTTTCAGTCCATTACCCTGTGTGCACGTGCACGTTTGCTCTCATGTGCACATACCTGACTGGCCAAGGAGAGAATGAAAGCCCAGTCTTCCTGCCACTGTTCCTCTCGGAGGGAAAAGTGCAGGCCGAAGCTCTGGGAATACCACGACTCCCACTCCTTCCAGCGTGTGTAAAACCTGCAGAGCAGACGAGCAGCGGTTTGATCTGTGACGTCACCTCAGGGCCGAGAGCAGTGAGACCGTGTGTCTCGTCTCCATCACTGTTACAGTTTGCACTGAACATGACTACTGTTTCTTTTAAGGGTCAATGTTGTCTACATAATGTCAAAAAAATGATCTCTTTGAATGTCCACCAATTTGTCTTCAGCTTCACATTTCCCCCCCAAATCTAAAGAAGTCTCGGACTCAGCATCTGGTTTAAAGGGCTTACTTCAGTCTGTTCGGCTGCAGGCTCACCAGTGAGAACAGTCGTGCAGGCTGTCATGGAGCGTCTTGCGGAGAACGAAGTCCTTATCGTAGATGCCCCAAGTGGCCTGCAGGACAGAGTCCACAGACAGTCTCCAGCTGTGCGGTTCCACAGTGCATACAGGCGGCTGTCTAACTAGTCCCGAGCTCCAGCGACCAGTTGATGATGGGAGACTCCTCCTCAAGTTCTGATCATGGAGATGGGAACAATGAGTTATGCTTAAGCCGGTATTCTACTAAATGGCCTTTTATATTGTATCAATAATGCCATTGTTGTTTTCAGAAGAACATGGCAGAGCTGAGAGATCACATTATCTTTTCTTAAAGCAAACATTTGTATCCTAGAGAATAAACCTATTTCTGACACACACACACACACACACCAACCTATATTTGTAATGATTTCTCCTTTCACTTAGCTACAGTTACAGCAACACTTTCCAAGTGTTTTTTGTCATGCAAATAAATGCATTAATGCTTTGTTAAGAAATTAAATAGCCGTTATTGCCATGTATTCCATTTTCTACAGGCATTTGCTGAGATTCTTTTAAACTGGCATCACATGGACAACCTCACGCAAAATTACGACAGTTTGACAAGAAACATGGGAATGTAAAGTTTGGTATACGTTCGTAAAAATATGTAGTCTTCCTGACTCAATATCAGTTAATTCTTGGAGTTTTAGGAATGCCATATCATCTTGCATTTGTTAAATGGACCAAGAAACTGAAAAAAAAAAAATCCACTTCTATTTTATATAAATTTTGTCTTGAAATATCCTTTTCAAAGTCGACACAATTGTCCGTTGTCCAGATGTCTTGAAATCCACTGTTGACCCCCCCCCAATGTTGTTGTCGTTGTTGTTGCAGTTTACTTCGACGCTGACTAACAGAAGCTGTTGGAGATAGCGCAGAAATTAAGAGACCGTCACCAACAGTATCCACTTTGGGTGTAGCCATGTTGTGAATGTTGTCTGCATGACATCACAGCACACATTAGCATGATCACTGTGCACACAGGCTGAAAGCACACGACACAGACACATACTGATTTCATGTGTATGTAATGTGTTGCATTCTGTCGGGTCACCCCGTGTGACTTTAATCCATTTAACTGAAATGAGAGAAGGAGGTTCCTGTTCTCTTGGACATGTTGCATTAGTTTCTGGCTAAAGTGACAGCTAAAGTGTAAACAATTTTTTATTAAACAGTCTTGTTGTTACACAAAGTTTTGTGCTCTCACACAATCGGTTTTGACTAATTATATTTGAGGAATAAAGATGAATAGACAAAAAGGCATGTGGAGGTCAACAACCGATAGAAAGAAAGCATGGAGGTGGACAAACCGCTTCAGTCTGTAGTTTGTAAGACTGAAAACTTAATTATTTCATCAGTACACTTAAATATAAATAGAGTGCTGCAGAATGTGCGACCGAGTTATTTTTGCAGGCAATTATTCAGAGAGGATCACAGAAACTTCTAAAATGTAATTAGGCTGATTAGTAGAGACAAGTATAACATGATAAAAACCACTTGGCAAAAAGACAAGCAGGTGGAGAGAACACGGAGTTGGCAAGATGAAATATACATGTAACATAACGCTGCCAGTGTTCGGCAGCCTTCCAGTTACTACACTGTATCTGAGGGGCTCCCTCCAATTGCAAAGCTGCCAGATAATCCCTGGCATCTTGGATCTGGTTTTTCTCTCTCTCAGATCAAATCCAAGTTTAATTAAGCAAAGTAAGCAATGGACATTACTGCAAGAGTAAGATATCAAGATAACAGCGTAAGTATTTCTCCACCTTTTTGTACGTCACGGTCCAGCACCTCATCAAACAGTTTTTCCTGAACTGCTGGGGGCAAGTCCTCGATGTCTGCAACAAAAACAAACAAAAGCTGCAATTGAAACACTTCGAACTGAACAAAAATTGCAACTAGAAAAAATGTGGAGAGAAAGTAAAAGCTTAATTACATTCACATTTCATTTCATAAATGCATTTGTCTCCAGTCATAATAGAATCATGAGGACTAAATAAAATATACGCATTTGCTGGTTTATTTCCATTTAAGCCACCGTGTTTTGTTCTTTCTGTAAAAGCCAGTGACTCCTCTGCATGCCGAGAGCCCGAGTCAACAACAGCTCATTCTTCAGCCAAAATAAATGAAAGCATCGACTTTGTGCAACTGAACAAAATGGCTTTCTATAGTGGCCGGAAGCCAAGGTCTGTATTGTTCCTTGCACAACTATAATCCTTACTAAGCTACCAGCAACAGACTAAATCATAACAACCATTAGACACGATAAAAGAAATTTCATCTGCACATATTTATTTAATGTTTTTTAAACAAAGACATCTACAAAGATGACAAATATAGCCGTTTCCAGCAGACATGCATCGTTAACGGGCTGGTATACTCGGCATGCGAGAACAATGTCCAAATCATGACCCATTGCAGTAGCCTCCAATGTCTGGCTGTTGGACACAGAAAACCGCAGCATTATGACCCATCAACATCCAAACAAGCAGTTTCATAGACCACAAGTAAACAAAAGAAGCATTCCATCACACACTTGGCAGCATTTCCAGCTACAAAGCAGAAGGCTCTTGAGAGAAAATACTAAAGCGGCATGACAACAACTTGTGGAATTCATGCTGTGCACAACCGAGTATGTCCAGGTAATTATCTATACCAAGGTTCTGTTCATCTTTTTATCTTTTAGTTTGCAGAAAAGTACTTCACAGATTTCAGTGAAATATGGTGAACAGCTAGGCTGTGGGCCAACGAACAACTGAGTACAGACACCACAGATTTTACGTTTAGTCCACAGCATCCCAACTGTAAAGGAAAGAAGATCAAATATTTTTTTCTCCAACTCTTGGCTCAAAATTCATCAGTTTAGTTAGGCTACATTCATCTCTGCCTCAAAACTGGGCTGCAACTAACAGCTATTTCTGCCATCAATTCATCGGTTGATTATTTACAATTAGCTGACTCAACGTTTCGGTCTATAAAATGCCGGTGAACATATAATTATAAGACTCAAGTTGAGGCTGGGCACACAAGATAATCTACAGACAGTGAGCCAAATTAACAGTTCCCTTATTATATTATATACTCGGGACTCCCAAACCCGCACCACAACACATCGAGTGATATACACTGCAGTTTTTTTTTTTAAACCAATGCACACAAAGTTCAACCAAATTCAACTTTGCCACAGCTGCTTTTTTTTTTTTTTTAAACCAATGCACACAAAGTTCAACCAAATTCAACTTTGCCACAGCTGCTTTTTTTTTTTTTAAACCAATGCACACAAAGTTCAACCAAATTCAACTTTGCCACAGCTGCTTTTTTTTTTTTTTTTAAACCAATGCACACAAAGTTCAACCAAATTCAACTTTGCCACAGCTGCTTTTTTTTTTTTAAAACCAATGCACAAAGTTCAACCAAATTCAACTTTGCCACAGCTGCTTTTTTTTTTTTTAAACCAATGCACAAAGTTCACCCAAATTCAACTTTGCCACAGCTGCTTTTTTTTTAACCAATGCACACAAAGTTCACCCAAATTCAACTTTGCCACAGCTGCTTTTTATAAAACCAATGCACACAAAGTTCACCCAAATTCAACATTGCCACAGCTGCTGCCGATTCTTCATACACACAACCATCAGAGAAAAACTGCATGTAACATCAGCAGAAGCAACAAAACAATGGCTCGTAACTTGTGTATAGTAATTTTCCAAACTACATAACTGAATGTCAAAAATATACCATAACTCTGGCAGAAAACCAACTGCATAGCAAAATGCCAGCAGGCTTCACTTAAAACCAGTAGATGCCACAGTTAAGATGCTCATCTTCCTTCAAAAAACATGTATAAAGTGTGAAACCAAAGGAGAGTGACAAAAAAAAAAACTCTGCAAGTTTGGATGGTCTGCATGTGCAGTAAAATCACATGACTGACTTAAAAAATAAAAAAAAAGTGAAATTTGGATTGTATCTTACTGTGCCTATGTATGGGGAAACACTGACATATTTGAATAACAACACAGAGAATGTGCTGACCTGCAGGCAGAGTGAAGGTTACCAGGTCAGTGAGGAAATAGCAGGTGAAATCTCCTTTGCGCTGATGAAGAGAGGCTGCTACCTCACGACGGATCTGTTCTGTCAGCTCAGGACACACCATGGCTGGGATACACTTAACTGCCTGTTGGGACACCTGCAAACACAGAATGAAGGGAGGAATCTGAACATGTAGGCCAACAGTGAAACAAACTGACACAGCTATGAATAAAAACAAGAAGATATAAAAAGGAGCAACATATGAAGAATCAGCTGAACTAGAAGTAGAAGATTCAGGCTAAGAATATAGGTAATTGCACACAAGGATGCACATGTAAAAAAAAAACAACAATATAAATAAAACAATATAAATCCAGGCTGTAATATTCATTTTGAAATTGATTACACTATGAATGCCACTAACAAAATGCTTCATAAACGTATGTTGATCAGATTTTTTTTTTATGGCCATCAATCCAAGTTGTTTAACATGGACTGCCTTATCTTCTACATAACACAAAGCAGTGCACAGTCCAACAAAAGAATTACTGCAGTTGTGGATTTTATACTCAGTGCTTATGTGCATGCCCATAAGCGTGTTGATGTAAAAGTGACATGTGATGAGACACAGTGCTATGTATTGGCAATGTTGCACCAGAAGCCTTTTCCCCCATAAAGAAAGAGAGATATAAACAAGAATCAAAGCTTAAATTCAGAATGAAGAATGCTCAGCTGGAAAGTCATCTAGGCATGTTTAAATATAGAATTTAAAAAAAAAGAAGCTTGCAGACAGATTCCTAACTGTTTGAAATACAAGAAAGTAAGAAATGTTGTATTTTTCCCCCTCTTGGTCGCTCACTGTGCTCACCAGCTTCATACTATATGAAACAGTGAGTGCTGCCACCCACTCAATTTCTCTCTGAAGATAATGCGATGAAGAGCACCTTTAGAAATTCAGTGCAGCCCCTGCAGACAATAAGAAATTATTCAGCCTTTTTTTCCACATTTAGATGCGGTGCATTTTATATTAGCAAAACTGATAAGCTGTGCATGTCTGTTTAATAATGCATGTCTTTGTAGGGACAAACAAATTAGAATCAAAGTGGGAGTCCAAAATTCTGTCTCAGTCTTTTGCACAATAAACGTGCTCATGAAAGGTTCATGGTGAAGCCATTTAAAAACAACAACAAAAACAAAAGAATGAATAAATAAATCTCCATAACACTGGATGCTTCCTGGTGGAAAAGGTTTTGGCTGACTTAATGACTTTTGACTGAGGCTAGTAGTGGTTGCCATTCACGTATAGTGTAATGTACAATGATGTCCCATTATATTTTTATGCATAAATACTAAATATGTTCCAGTATAGGAATGCAGAATAAATAAATAAATAAAAACACCAAATACTGTTTTTTTTTCCAATAGTAAATGAATGAATGAATATTGCCGCACAGCACACTCCTAGAGAATATTAAAAATGAAAGGCTTGAGAGGGCTGATGCGCACTTCACACACCATCATATAAATGTATAAATATATCCACGTCTGTCATGGTGTTTTTTTTTTTAGACCAAGTATGACTTCAACACGACTTCATTATGAAGTCATTCATACCAATCAATCACAAATACTTTGTTGATCAAAATATGCTTTAGCTCATCCATCTAGGTTTCTTGGTTATTGAGCTATACAAAAAAAAAAAAAAAACACACACACACACACACACACACACCACAACAACAAAAACAAAACATCTTTTGGACCATGCTTTCTGTGACATTGCCCAAACTACAACCCACAAAATAGAGTCACCTCTAGATATCCATCCAAATAATATTTGCACCACGTTTGAAGGAAATCCATGCAGCCGCTTCAGAGTTATCTTGTCCACAGACACACAAACGCAAGTGAAAACAATACCTTGCTATCGCCGTGTCACGGACACAGAGGATAATAAATAAATAATGGCAGGCTGAGCAAAATTCACATTCTGCTGTGCATTTTGACCAGTCAACTGAATGGTCACACTCCTGCAGTTCTATGATTTACAGTCATGAAACACAGCTAATAACAGCTTTTCTATAGCGGTTCTTCACAGAATGCTTGGATAAGCCCAGTCATGGATCTTCCATAAAATCCACAAATAAAGCTTGAGACACTGAGCACCTAGAAAATTTTCAAGCAGTGATCACAATACTGATCCTATGGATCAACACGCACCATCCCAAAATATAATATGAAAGCAAGGCAAGTTTATTTATACAGCACATTTCATACACTGAACACGCTGGTCCATCATAATCACAGGCTGAACAACCAGATGCACTGTCGCTGTGATCTGCAAGCTCATCAGGAGCCAATTTTATTTCCATTAATCCTACACAAGTTACCGTCATGACAAAGGGGGAGGAGGGACAGTGTATGGAGCGTAGGAGGAGAGGTCTGTTTACAGATAATCTGGGATAACAGTGCTGACAGTAAGACCGCTGCAACCAACCTCATACACAAAATCTGTTACTGTAAGTGGCACACAAAACAAATGTCACTAAAATTACAAAAGCCTGGAAAAAACCCATCAACAATAAAAAAAAAAAAAAAAAACTGCTAACAGGACGGCAGCACAGTGGCTCAGTGGTTAGCGCTCTTGCTTCAAAGCAAGAAGGTCTGGGGTTCAATTCCACCCAGGCCCAGTTCGTTTCTGTGTGGAGTTAGCATGTTCTCCCTAGGGCTGTCACAATTATTACAATATTTGTCAATCGCGATTATTTTTCATATTCGCGATTACCTTGAATTATTTATTTTATCCACAAAGCATAAAACGACTCAGAATCTGACGTCATTGTGCTGCAGCCTCGCTCTCATTTTAAGGCCGGACAATAACATGGAGGCTGAAGAGTGATCCGTCCTGCCGTTTGGATAAGACGGCCGATTAAACAGTGGCCGTCTTCTTCAAAAGCCGTCTAAAATGCAGAGCTGTCGGTGTGTGTCTGTGTGTGCGCGAAGGCGCGCGGAAGTCAACAGGCTGCAGACTGCGAGGGAGGGGGTGTCTGTGAGGGAGATTCCTGAGTGCAGGCGCGACACTTACAGTCTGAGAACCATCAGTGCGCAGCGAGCGCGGAGCAGAAAGAGGATTTTAACCCGAGTGACAGGTGAACAAGTAAAAAAAAAAAACAAAACGTGGAGCTGCTTTTACTTCTCTCTGAACTTTCTCTAAAGGTGTGATTCTGCCGTTACCGTCCTGTTCACACCATGTGCGCGTCGTATGCTGAATTTATGAGATCATGAGATGAAATAAACAATCAAACAGCTTTAAAAACATATTTAAAAATTGAGAATATATGAATGAACTGAGCCACAAAACAAAACCAAAAAAAAAAAAAAAACCCTGACATGGAGAAGCTGTGGTGATGTTCAGATGCACAGATCACAAAAAGCAGGTGAGAACTCTGAACTTTAACAGCTGTTACTTTCCAAAGGTATTTATTTGTTTAATATGGGCTTAATGCAGTGTTTAAGCACAAAACGTGACTGATGAGGAGAAACAATTTCAGAAATGCAACAGAAACAACCACAATTCAGAAAAAGTTGGGACTGTATGTAAAATGAAGATAAAAATAAAAATGTTGCACCATTCCCAGTTTCTCCACTCACAGAAGCCAAACGTTCTTCCAGAGTTGTGTAATTATACTACAATAGTAGAATATAAAGAAGGGAAAAAAAAAATAGACAATATATTCGTCAATCGCAATTATTTGTCTGACAATTAATCGTCTCCAGAAATTCCTAATCGTGACAGCCCTAGTTCTCCCCGGCACTCCTGCTTCCTGCTGCTATCAAAAACATGCTCATTAGTATCTGCCCCTGACCAAGGCAGTGGGTCTACATCTGGATTTGCTCCCCTGGCGTCGGACTATGGCTGTGTCTAAGTAGGATGGGTTAAATGCAGAGGACCATGACAATAAAGGCCCTTCTTCTTCTCCTCCTCCTTTTATAATACAGAGCATGACTTCCAATTTATTAAATACAGTGTCTCGTATCTTACACTCAACAAAAATATAAACGCAACACTTTTGGTTTTGCTCCCATTTTGTATGAGATGAACTCAAAGATCTAAAACTTTTTCCACATACACAATATCACCATTTCCCTCAAATATTGTTCACAAACCAGTCTAAATCTGTGATAGTGAGCACTTCTCCTTTGCTGAGATAATCCATCCCACCTCACAGGTGTGCCATACCAAGATGCTGATTAGACACCATGATTAGTGCACAGGTGTGCCTTAGACTGTCCACAATAAAAGGCCACTCTGAAAGGTGCAGTTTTGTTTTATTGGGGGGGATACCAGTCAGTATCTGGTGTGACCACCATTTGCCTCATGCAGTGCAACACATCTCCTTCACATAGAGTTGATCAGGTTGTCAATTGTGGCCTGTGGAATGTTGGTCCACTCCTCTTCAATGGCTGTGCGAAGTTGCTGGATATTGGCAGGAACTGGTACACGCTGTCGTATACGCCGGTCCAGAGCATCACAAACATGCTCAATGGGTGACATGTCCGGTGAGTTTGCCGGCCATGCAAGAACTGGGACATTTTCAGCTTCCAAGAATTGTGTCCAGATCCTTGCAACATGGGGCCGTGCATTATCCTGCTGCAACATGAGGTGATGTTCTTGGATGTATGGCACAACAATGGGCCTCAGGATCTCGTCACGGTATCTCTGTGCATTCAAAATGCCATCAATAAAATGCACCTGTGTTCTTCATCCATAACAGACACCTGCCCATACCCTAACCCCACCGCCACCATGGGCCACTCGATCCACAACATTGACATCAGAAAACCGTTCACCCACACGACGCCACACACGCTGTCTGCCATCTGCCCTGGACAGTGTGAACCAGGATTCATCCGTGAAGAGAACACCTCTCCAATGTGCCAAACGCCAGCGAATGTGAGTGTTTGCCCACTCAAGTCGGTTACGACGACGAACTGGAGTCAGGTCGAGACCCCGATGAGCACGACGAGCATGCAGATGAGCTTCCCTGAGACGGTTTCTGACAGTTTGTGCAGAAATTCTTTGGTTATGCAAGCCGATTGTTTCAGCAGCTGTCCGAGTGGCTGGTCTCAGACAATCTTGGAGGTGAACATGCTGATGTGGAGGTCCTGGGCTGGTGTGGTTACACGTGGTCTGCGGTTGTGAGGCTGGTTGGATGTACTGCCAAATTCTCTGAAACGCCTTTGGAGACGGCTTATGGTAGAGAAATGAACTTTCAATACACGAACAACAGCTCTGGTTGACATTCCTGCTGTCAGCATGCCAATTGCACGCTCCCTCAAATCTTGCAACATCTGTGTCATTGTGCTGTGTGATAAAACTGCACCTTTCAGAGTGGCCTTTTATTGTGGGCAGTCTAAGGCACACCTGTGCACTAATCATGGTGTCTAATCAGCATCTTGATATGGCACACCTGTGAGGTGGGATGGATTATCTCAGCAAAGGAGAAGTGCTCACTATCACAGATTTAGACTGGTTTGTGAACAATATTTGAGGGGAATGGTGATATTGTTTATGTGGAAAAAGTTTTAGATCTTTGAGTTCATCTCATACAAAATGGGAGCAAAACCAAAAGTGTTGCGTTTATATTTTTGTTGAGTGTATATTTGGCTTTTGTAAATAAGCACACAGGGTGACCAGCATCTGCAAGCCTCATGTGGCAGTCACCTTTGTGAGTCAACCCAGTTGATATCGTCAGATGCTGAGATTAAGAGACTTTACATGAAAGCCTTGCTTCCTCCCTGACGCAGACACTGCTGCAGTCATACTTTAATCCAAGACCGTACCTTCCATGGGGGAAGGGGTGGGGCGCCTTAGCTACTGGTTGTCACTACTAACCTCAGTGAGTAACACGGCCAGCATGTCTTGTCTCTGGAAACGGATAGAAAGGTGAACCAATGTGAAGCCGTCATCAAATGCAGAGGGCCGATTCAACAGGCGCACCTCGTCTGATGTTAACTGCCGTGCAATGTCGCCTCCCGATGACTTGTAAGCTTCCACAGCTGCCAGGTCTCCCTCCACCACACCTGTCACACAAAGGTGAAGAAAGATCAAGAGATTCTTTTTTTTCTACCCAACTCTAAATAATTAATAATAAAACTAATGAGACAGTTCGCAGTTTACACTGAGGCACTGAACTTGTATTTAATTCAAAACTTACTACATTTGCAGTGATCCTTTTTTTTTTTTTACTTGAAGCCATTCTAACATCACATTAGGTCATTTGAATTACTGTACTACAGGATACTGATCACTTTGTTAAACACTGAGTGGGTCAGACACAAAGCAAAGACAAGACACAAGACAATCCTGCGCTAAAAACACAAATGGCTTGTACAAATCAAAATTTATTAAATATTAGAGAGGGAAACATGCTTCAACTCTGGAAAGGACAAAAAAAGGTAAAGGTTAAAATGAAGATAACTGGTTACATGAGGCCAATACAGTAGTGTTCAGAATAATAGTAGTGCTATGTGACTAAAAAGATTAATCCAGGTTTTGAGTTTATTTCTTATTGTTACATGGGAAACAAGGTACCAGTAGATTCGCACAAATCCAACAAGACCAAGCATTCATGATATGCACACTCTTAAGGCTATGAAACTGGGCTATTAGTAAAAAAAATAAGTAGAAAAGGGGGTGTTCACAATAATAGTAGTGTGGCATTCAGTCAGTGAGTTTGTCAATTTTGTGGAACAAACAGGTGTGAATCAGGTGTCCCCTATTTAAGGATGAAGCCAGCACCTGTTGAACATGCTTTTCTCTTTGAAAACCTGAGGAAAATGGCACATTCAAGACATTGTTCAGAAGAACAGCGTAGTTTGATTAAAAAGATGATTGGAGAGGGGAAAACTTATACGCAGGTGCAAGAAATTATAGGCTGTTCATCTACAATGATCTCCAATGCTTTAAAATGGACAAAAAAAAAAAAAAAAAAACAGACGCGTGGAAGAAAACGGAAAACAACCATCAAAATGGATAGAAGAATAACCAGAATGGCAAAGGCTCACCCACTGATCAGCTCCAGGATGATCAAAGACAGTCTGGAGTTACCTGTAAGTGCTGTGACAGTTAGAAGACGCCTGTGTGAAGCTAATTTATTTGCAAGAAAAACTGTGGTTATACAACTACATACTAGTTTAGTGATTCACAGGATTGTGTAAAAAAGCAGTTTGAACATAATAGTTTTGAGTTTGTAGCGTCAACAGCAGATGCTACTATTATTGTGAACACCCCCTTTTCTACTCTTCTTTACTAATAACCCAATTTCATATCCTTAAGAGTGTGCATATCATGAATGCTTGGTCTTGTTGGATATGTGAGAATCTACTGAATTTACTGGTACTTTGTTTCCCATGTAACAATAAGAAATATACTCAAAACCTGGATTAATCTTTTTAGTCACATAGCACTACTATTATTCTGAACACTACCGTACATGCTTTTCCTCAATAACTGCATAATTCTGAACTGAAAGTGTAGAAGAACAAATCCAAAAGGACATAATTTCAATGGTCCACTCCACAGCTTCATTGTTAGAACATTTTGGGTTTAAGCCAAATGAAAAGAGAACAAAATTATTATGTAAATACAAGTTTGTTAACCTTGTGTAAAGCCCTTTTTGCTTAAGTGTAGCTAAAGAGGCACCAATCCACAGTTTTTCACTTCAGATCCCGATACCTGAATTTGGATATCTGCCAATACTGATACTTTTCCGATCCGATACCAGAGCTCTGTTTGCTTTAATATTATTATTATCATTATTGTTGATTTTATGTGAGGATTTTCTTAAAAAGGAGGCCTGAAAGTTGAGCTACAATTTGCCAGAAGGTGTACCCAAGATGAAAGCCGAGATTTGATGTTTTGGTAAAATAATGAGGTACTTTGATTTTTTGATACCCTTTTATAGCCTTATTTTTATAGACTTAAAGAGAAAAGACAGCATTCTCTCTGTCCGTCTGTCTCTGTCTCACTCCCTCTCTGTCTGTCTCTCACTCACTCGCTTTCTCTCTCCCTCCGTCTCTCTCTTTTCTTCCTCTCGCTGTTTTCACGCTGCGCAAACTTCTAACTTTTGGGAAACACAAAGCCTTTCAATTGTAAAATAAATGTATCATCAGCAACGCTCACGCACAGGAGTTTTATGGAGACTTTTTCCCTTTTAGCGGATAGAATCTCTGTTCAGCTCCTCCTCGGCTGCACGCTGAGCTGGCTTTTCAGTGTTTTACAACCCGGGACAGTGAAGCTTCTAACTTTTAGCACAGATTTTTAGCAACAATTCAGTTAATTTTTCAGAAAATCCGTGCTCAATGAATAGACACTTTGAACCCAATAGCTGGGCAGAAATTTGCCGCTAACCGCAGCTAGAACACTGCAGAAGAGAGCTCTACAACCCCTGGCAAAAATTATGGAATCACCGGCCTCGGAGGATGTTCATTCAGTTGTTTAATTTTGTAGAAAAAAAGCAGATCACAGACATGACACAAAACTAAAGTCATTTCAAATGGCAACTTTCTGGCTTTAAGAAACACTATAAGAAATCAGGAAAAAAAAATTGTGGCAGTCAGTAACGGTTACTTTTATAGACCAAGCAGAGGGAAAAAAATATGGAATCACTCAATTCTGAGGAAAAAATTATGGAATCATGAAAAACAAAAGAACGCTCCAACACATCATTAGTATTTTGTTGCACCACCTCTGGCTTTTATAACAGCTTGCAGTCTCTGAGGCATGGACTTAATGAGTGACAAACAGTACTCTTCATCAATCTGGCTCCAACTTTCTCTGATTGCTGTTGCCAGATCAGCTTTGCAGGTTGGAGCCTTGCCATTTTCTTCAACTTCCACCAAAGATTTTCAATTGGATTAAGATCCGGACTATTTGCAGGCCATGACATTGACCCTATGTGACTTTTTGCAAGGAATGTTTTCACAGTTTTGCTCTATGGCAAGATGCATTATCATCTTGAAAAATGATATCATCCCCAAACATCCTTTCAATTGATGGGATAAGAAAAGCATCCAAAATATCAATGTAAACTTGTGCATTTATTGATGATGTAATGACAGCCATCTCCCCAGTGCCTTTACCTGACATGCAGCCCCATATCATTAATGACTGTGGAAATTTATGTTCTCTTCAGGCAGTCATCTTTATAAATCTCATTGGAACGGCACCAAACAAAAGTTCCAGCATCATCACCTTGCCCAATGCAGATTCGAGATTCATCACTGAATATGACTTTCATCCAGTCATCCACAGTCCACGATTGCTTTTCCTTAGCCATTGTAACCTTGTTTTTTTTTTTTTTTTTGTTTAGGTGTTAATGATGGCTTTCGTTTAGCTTTTCTATATGTAAATCCCATTTCCTTTAGGCGGTTTCTTACAGTTCGGTCACAGACGTTGACTCCAGTTTCCTTCCATTTGTTCCTCATTTCTTTTGTTGTGCATTTTTGATTTCTGAGACATATTGCTTTAAGTTTTCTGTCTTGACGCTTTGATGTCTTCCTTGGTCTACCAGTGTGTTTGCCTTTAACAACCTTCCCATGTTGTTTGTATTTGGTCCAGAGTTTAGACACAGCTGACTGTGAACAACCAACATCTTTTGCAACATTGCGTGATGATTTACCCTCTTTTAAGAGTTTGATAATCCTCTCCTTTGTTTCAATTGACATCTCTCGTGTTGGAGCCATGATTCATGTCAGTCCACTTGGTGCAACAGCTCTCCAAGGTGTGATCACTCCTTTTTAGATGCAGACTAACGAACAGATCTGATTTGATGCAGGTGTTAGTTTTGGGGGTGAAAATTTACAGGGTGATTCCATAATTTATTCCTCAGAATTAAGTGAGTCCATATTTTTTCCCTCTGTTTGGTCTAAAAAAGTAACAGTTACTGACTGCCACAATTTTTTTTTTCTTGATTTCTTATAGTGTTTCTTAAAGCCAGAAAGTTGTCATGTCTGTGATCTGCTTTTTTTCTACAAAATTAAACAACTGAATGAACATCCTCCGAGGCCGGTGATTCCATAATTATTGCCAGGGGTTGTATCAAACAGCCGGCTTCAGAAAACCTCCCCCTCTCCTCCTCCCGCTCGGCAGTAAACAACAGCAGTTGAGAGGATTCACAGTGGCTCTTCTCCGGTATTGGAAAATGCCGCGGGTTGGATCGGTATTTTCTGATACGTGAATTACGTCAGTATCAGAACCCGATAACGATCCGAGATCGGATCAGTCCCATCCCTATCTGCAGCACAGCTTGCACATCACCCTTATGCTTAAAAATTGGAACCACTTTGTCTACACTCCTCAGACATCCTTTCACTTTCCAAGATTTTATTAAACAATCTTGTTAGAAATGCCAGTGTGATTTGTCCTAAACATTTACATACCTCCAGTGGAATGTCATGTGGACAAACTGTCTTTGCACTATTCATCCTCTTCATAGCTGCCATCACCTCATCCTTACTAATCCCTTGCACTTCCTGATTTACTCTCTCCACATGATCCATTCTCTCTGTCATTTTCTTCAATCATCAGCTCCTCAAAATATTCCCTCCACCTTCTCAACACCCTTTCCTTGCTTGTCAGCACAATATCATCTGCATTCTTTATCACCCTAACCTGCTGCACATCTTTTCCAGCTTGGCCCTTTTGTCTGGCCAATCGGTACAAGTCATTCTTACCTCCCTTAATGTTTAATTTGCTGTACATCTTGCTGTTTGTGTTTTCCTTAGCCTTTGCAACTTCTCTTTTCACCTTATGCTGCATCTCTTTGTACTCTAGGCTACCTTAATCTCTCTGACAATCCCAATTCTTTTTTGCCAACCTCTTTCTCCTTACACTTTCTTGAACATCTTAGTTCCACCACAAAGTCTCCTTGAATTCCTTCCACTGTCCAGATGTCCCACCCAACACCTTCCTGGCTGTCTCCTTCACCACATCTGCAGTAATTATTCAGCTGTCCAAAATTGCTTCAAACACTCGTTTTCATGTTAAAAAGCAGCACCTGACCAGCTGAAAAGAAGAGTATCACATACACATCTGTTAGAAACTGACTTGGTGCATATTTGAAGTGAAGCATTAAATATGCTTTTAAAACATTTACCGCAGCACTGCTGATGAGCTTGCAGCAAGCTTTGATAGAGCACTGGCTAAAGCTGATGAAGTAGAGTGAGAGAGAATGCAGCATTTCATAAATATAATAGGCTTACAGATCAATTTAAAAGGTCTTGATCAGGCCAATGCCAATTGCTATAATCAGATCTGGTCCAGACTTCCAATAACTTCTTGGATACAGCCATCAGAATTGTATATGTATGCAGTCAAAGTGTTGAACATGTAGAGACATTCACTCATCTTGGCTGTGACATTCATGTCTCTGGGTCCTTAGCATTTGAAGTTGAGAGGTGTCTTTAACAGCTTATGGAGTTGTGAGGTCACTGGACAGAGGCGTTTTGCAAAGTAAAATACCTTTCACGAAAACAAAGCTCCAAGTCCTTAGGGTCCTTGTGTCTCCCATCTTACTGTGTGGTTGTGAGACAGATACTAACCGTGACCTAAGGTGATGAAGGTATGTCGCAAATGGATGTCACTGAAGGTCTTTTTGGAAATACTTGGGATATGACTGCAATGACTCTGTGTCAAAGAAATGGTTACTTGGGAAATTTAGGATAAGGAGTATCACTTGCATTGTGAGCAACTTCAGCTACAACATTTTGGCATGTTTCTCTGGGCAGGATCCAGCTCACAGGTGGCTCAGTGTTGAGGGCCCCAATGGCCAAGAGGATGGCTATATTTCAATGACTGCAGAAGAGAGATGGCTACTGTCAAGAGGTGCAGGCATGGTTGCCAACCAGGACTCAATACAGTTCCATAATTTCGTGTATACAACAGTATATGGCACTGGCGTACAGTTGTGCTCAAAAGTTTACATACCCTGGCAAAGTTTTTGCTTAATTGGCCATTTTTAAGAGAATATGAATGACTGACAAAAACTTTTTTTTTTACTCATGGTTAGTGGCTGGGTGAAACCATTTATTGTCAAACAACTGTTTCCTCTTTTTAAATCAAAATGACAAGAGAACTACCCAAATGACCCTGATCAAAAGTTTACATACCCCTGTTCTTAATACTGTGTATTGCCCCTTTAACATCAACAACAGCTTGGAGTCTTTTGTGGTAATTTTGGACGAGGCTCTCTGATGGTAAAGCTGCCACTGAATATGTCTTGGACTTTATTTACATTAATTACAAAGAAATACAAACAGTACGGCACTTTATGGTAAATCTGCATGGAGTAGACAGTTCTAAAAAACTGAGTGACTGTGCAAGAAGGAGAAGAGTGAGGTAAGCCACCAAGACACCCAGACAACCCAGGAGAAGTTATGGACTTATGTGGCTGTGATTGGAGAAATTGTGCACAGTGCAACACCTTAACCACTAGACCACCACCTCCCCAATGCTAGTTTTTACAGGAGAGCTAGAGTGTTATGGGTTCATAGAATTCATCTCTTTCCAAGCACACTCCATACACACCCACGTCGTAGTCTCTCATACTTTGGTCAACATTAAACACAGTTGAGCTTTTGTTCTTGTTTAAAAGACCACACACAATGCTCAGCTGTATAATTGGTGGGTGAGAGAGGCAGAAAGCAAGAGAGACATGATGTGGGTGGAAGGACTCACTGTGCCATTTGAGGCTGGCTAGTACAGTAAGAGATGAACAGAGAAACTCCACAACAGCAGTGCAGAATGATGATTGCAAGGGATTACAACCACTTTCTGCACAAAACTTAGTGTGCCTGCAGCCCTGCACTCAGCACTGTATTCACAAATCCTTTGATGGACACTAAAGAAAAATAGGATTACACCAAAACTAAGACCAACAATTTTGTGAACCTGTTGCAGTGCAATCTAAAAAAAAAAAACAAAACAAAAAAAAAAAATCAGACTGCAAATAAGGGTGTGCGATACGAAATATTAGACCATGAACAGTTACAATGATCTGCCTTCACAGGAAGCTCATTTGAGTAATTCTACAGTACCTGAATTACAATCAGAGCAAATTCTTAAATGGCAATGTAGAATATGGCCAGATTTTGCTGTCACTGTAATTCCATTACCATTCAATGCCAATTCTACAAGTTCTATGATGCAACCTTGTACATTTACTACCCCCCCCCCCCCCCCCCCCGTGATCGTTCACATCCAAGTCTCCCAACGTAACTGCTCATCTGACACAAAGTCATTACAACGGTACCCAAGGATCCTCCAAAAAGACTGTATGCCAAAGAAATGCAGTCCTTGCCTTACATCACTGCTTACTGACCCAAGTTCAGTAAACGAAGAGCATTAAATTGATATATGGATATAAATGCTCATTTTCATTGCAATTTTAAAAGTTATGGATAACACAATCGTGTGAGCATATTTGAGGGACTCTTCATCATGTTAACATTGAATTCTGATACTCTGAAATCTGACTTAAGATATGCTCTGAGGAATCACACCAGCATTACAGTCCATCATATGTCGTTACAAACCCCAAATAGGACCAGGAATAATCCCTGCTGCAGCCATCTAAAATAAGACTGCTCTCTGACCGCAAGACTTGATGATTTATTAATTTGGGGAATGCAACACCAAGAAAAACACACACACAACTTTACTACACATGTGACGCACTTAACATTACACAGCAGACCAAGAAGAATTGTTTGTCATGAGCGTACTGAACAACATCCAAGTAGTAGAGGGAAAGGAAGGCGAAGAAGTGAGAAGGTGTGAGAGAAAAATGAATCACTAGCTGTTCATTTTCACTTCCACTCCTCCTTCACCACTCTACAGTGTGGGTGGCCGGTCACTTTCTGCTTCTGTAGGAGAGTTTTACGCAAGCTGATTGGAGAAGATTTCCAAGATCTCTGTACTTCAAAATCAGTAAATAGCAGGAGACAAATAATCTACATAATGTGAGACTACACTGATATCCTTTTAGAGAGTAGAAACCATATAAAAAATTTACACAAAGTCAATGAAATCTATTTCTGCTGTTAGAGCTGGATGCCTGCTATACAATTTTGCATCTTTTAGGTGACTGTCCACCTCACAATAAGAAAAAAGCCTTGGAAAAGTCAAAAACATTTCATTTCAATTATCCATTTGTGAAACTTACCAACACAGGCATTGAGGAACAACCAATCAATCCGTCTCATCCTGTTCTTAATTTGCTTCAGTTTTTTGAAGTCCACCTCCAACTCCTCTTTGCCCCCAATTCCAGCTCCTGATGCCAGCTCGATCCTCTGAAAGTCCATGTTTAAGTCCGACTCCGATCTGGAGGTTGGGGGAGATCTCCTCTGGCTGCTGCTGCAGCCTCCTCCCCCACTAACCAATCCCCCAACTACCTGCCCAACAACACCCCTCCGGTTGTCCCTGTCCTGTTCATTAATTTTTGAGGAAGGCTGTTTGCTCTCAGGTCCAGTGGCCAGTTCAATGGGTTCAGCTAGAAGACTGTTAGGCCTGGGGTAGTCGCATACGACACATTTTAGTGCCTTGACCCAGTTCTCATAAGTGCAGGCAGTGCAGGTCCAGTGTTGTGCCCGAGTGTTTAGCCTGTTTCGGTCATTATATTCCTCACATGGGTCTGTAGTGGTTGCTGGAAGTGCTGAGCGGCATCCAGACCCTGAGGTCTGAGGTGACTCTGTGGGACTCCGTGGCTGCTGGGTATGATGTCCTTGATGTGTTGTATGCTGCCCATGCTGCTGCTGCTGCTGCTGAGCCTGTTGTCTCTGACACAGACACTGAGTGCAGCGTATAGCACGAGGCCAGTTCAGGTAAGTGCACATGTGGCAGGACCACTTGCTACTTGTCTCGGGTACATCAGCAATACGGACACGGGGTCGTGCACTGGAGTCCGGGCAAATAAGTAAGCTAGTACTGCCCTGGGATGGGCAGTTCCCGAGGGCTGCTGGGTCCCACTGGTGCAGACTGGCATTGAGTGCAGGACTGCTCTTGAACGGCTCCTCAGTGATGATAGCACCCGCGCTGGGCCGCTGGGCACGACACATGGTGCACTTGATGGCCGACGGCCAGTTCTCGTAGGTGCAGTATTCACAAGTCCACTTAGCAGCCAGCTCAGTCATCGTCGCTCCTGCCGTTCAGAGGGGCTCTCAGCTCGGCAGGTCCACTTTAAAGGAGATCACACAAAATGCAGCACTCTAGGGTGCAAAGAATAGTAAAGAACAGTTTACCAAAATGCCTTAATGTTACACCCAACAAATTGATTTTGCATATACTTCTTTTGGGGGGGGGGGTGTTCTACAAGAACATATATTAAACTCAATATTTGGAAAAACAGTCTACTTTTCAAACAGAAAAAATTCAATTAAAGTGAAAGCTATTTTTATTTATACAGCCCCAAAGGACAACATAAGTCATCTGAAGGAGCTAGACATGAGGAGGATATACACCAGGGCTTTCCATCCCTGCTCCTGCAGCTGCCCTGCATATTTTCTAACTCTGCCTACTCCACTCACTGCTAATTAACTCAACCGAGTGGGTGTGCTCAGCCAAACAAGAGTTGCAAAAATCCAGAGTTAATTAATCAGATATGAGTTGAGCAAGTAGTCAGAAGAAAATGGAGGGCAGGTGCTCCCCAGAAGCAGAGTTGGAGACCCCAATGCAAGACCACACACACCCACCACATCTGGATCTGCTCAGAAATTTGGTCAGTTTGACAAAGGTGTTTCAATCCTTTTACACACTGGTAGGTCAGAAATATTAGTCATGTAAACACCAGATCAGATTCTTCTCCACAGGCGGAACTTTCTCTTTATTAAGATAAAATTTCTCCTGCTACAGTTTGATGAGTGAAAACTAAAAAATGTTTATATAAGGTTGAAATAAAATTGCGAGGGTCAACAAGAACTACTCTGCACCAAAATAGCCAAGCTGATATTTTTGAGCGACATATATAAATATGTGCATTTATCTTGCATTTTATTAGGGCTGCAGCTATCTAATTATTTTTGGAATCGAGTATTCTATCAATTAATCGGATAAAAAGTACTTTGGTGTTTTTAAACAATATAGTAGTGGCAGGGCTCTTCCTATGGAAAGGCACAATGTTGCTGTGCCATCATACAGATTTTTAATTTAGGATGTTCCCTCTCTCCGTTTTCCCAGGTAATTATTTATTTTTTCACATTGTTAAGAGTTTCGGAGCTTTGCCAAACCATAAGTCCAGGTGATTTGTGAAATCTTCAGTTTGCAGACAGGACATTCTTTTTTTTCCTCGTATTGCACATTTCATTTGCACTTTTTATTACTGTGATTTATTCAGTGTTTAGTGTATATTTATACATGCCGTACAGAGAGAGTGCAGCTCAAATCGAAGTCAAATTCCTTGTATTCTGTGGATACTTGGCGAATAACAAAGCCTTTGAAAAATGGCCGTGGAGTTCAGCGTTTCCACAACAGCTGCACTGATAAATTAACTGTACAGCCTGTTGATAAAAACTCTATCAAATCTGAATATAGGCATTTTTTGTGGGGGAATAGTTAAACATGATTCATTTAAATCACACATCCTTTTGCTTCATCTGTGGCGGTGGAGAGCAGCCAGTGGAGCAAACGGTGTTTTTTTTTTAAATATACAAACACACTGCTTTACTTTAAATGCATAATAAGTCCGTTTCAGACAATCAGAGCAGACCCTTTCTCTTAAAAGGCTTTATTTTACTCAGCGTGCAGGTTTGAAAACTTGGAGTGTCGCCTGCTACACTGATTAGCACTTACATTAGTTATGGTCTTCTTCTGTTTTTTGTAGGAGCATTACATCGCCACCTACGGGCCTGGCATATGTACTACAGCTTTAAACAAAACCTCGAGGCAAAGAATTTGCCTCGAACATTTTTTGTAATCGAATTACTCGATTAATCGTTTCAGCCCTAATTTTTATTACAACGTCAATAATAACTATGGATTCAGCAAACAGAAAGATTTATTTCTGTCTGTATTCTATTCAGAATGAAATATTTCATACAAATATAGTTACTGAAGCAGATGAATATGGTGGCTGATTATGGAGGTGTTCAGAAGTAATTCCAATAATTTAAAGTCATTACAAGCTAAACAAAAAAAATGCTTCCTGCTCAGGTGTTAAGGAGCTTTCAGCATGTTATGCCCAAAATGAATACAAAATCAACAACTGTAGCAATGTCAGGTTAATTCAAGCATTTCACAAAAGCCCACTCCTCATACAAACCCAAGCCTGGAAATGTGTACCTGCTCTTGACAGGGAAAGTTGTACTTACTTACAGGTGTAGCTAGATGTGAAAACATCACTGTGGAAAAAAAAAATGAATGGCATCAAGAACCTACATATAATGCTCTTGGTCTGGTCCAAAATTAACACTGGTGTTGTTCATTTTTGGTCAGAAGATAAAACTGAACAACTGAAGGATTAAATATAAACGTGTAAATTGTCTGTTGATACTGGGAAATAAAGAATCTACTCGTATGTTGCCTTTCTGTTTTAATGCATGTAGTTTAGCAGTTCATCGTGGAAAAGTGATTCAAAATGGGCATTCAACCCACTCAGATGCTAGAGAGAAGGGCTTGTGACCAGAAGGTTATATGTTCAATGCCAAACCATACAGGTCCAATACTTCATTTAGGTGAGATTAGATTAGACAGAACTTTATTTGTGCATACTCTGGGTAACACACCTTAAAGTACATGTTCTTGAAGACACAATTTGATCTACAAGGAAGCCCCTGGCACAAACAAAAATATATTTACGTTACCGCAGAAATACAGTGGCTTGCAAAAGTACTGAACCCCTTGGTATTTCACTTTTTTAATTTGTTTATGGCATTTCAAATACAAAAAGTAAACCAGGCTTCTCAATATAAATTATTTTTAATATCTTCCTTAAACTCAAACTGAAAGTAAATCTCTACAACCTGATATAAATTTATTAAAAATATAAAAGCCAAGATGATGGGTTGCATAAGTAATCAGCCCCTTTGGTATAATACTTGTAAACGATCAGTTTAATTGCCAGTTTTCTTCAGACAAGTCAGGGGATGGATACATGAACATTTCCAAGTCACTGAATATGTCTTGAACTTTATTTACGTAGGTTATGAAGAAATACAAACATTATGGCACTCTATGGTAAATTTGTGTGGAGTAGACAGTTCTCAAAAACTGAGTGGCTGTGCAAGAAGGAGAAGAGTGAGGAAAGCCACCAAGATACCCAGACAACCCACAAAAAGTTTTAGCCTTCTGTAGCTGTGATTGGAGAAACTGTGCAGAGTGCAAATTCTGCGTGTTGTATCTCCAGTTATAAAGCTTCATGATTAAGTGGTATAGAGGAGGGTCTTCTTTCACTAAAACATCAAATCTAGGCTTGCATCTCAGATGTACCTTCTGGCAAATTGTAGGTGAACTTTCAGGTCTTCTTTTTAAGAAAATCCTCCTCTACTCCACTTCTATATAGGCCCTGAGGCCTATACAGGTGCCAGTGCTGATCTCCGGATTCCACAGCGTGAAGTGTATGAGAGTCTATGACTCCCCTAAACAGGACGCTAATCCAATGCATATTACTTCCCCAATCAAGGCTGGTACACATTTACAAGGATGCAGACAGGTAGCATGTGTAGGATTCAAACCCAGGTCAACCCAGCTCTTTATTTATCCACTGGTCCACTGACCTACCTTTTAGCAACACTGGAAATTGTGTGTGTACATGCATGTCTTCGTGTGCATGTCACTAGCACTTCGTCACGCTTCTAGGTGACAAATCAAGCCACATAAACTGCCATTTCAATTGACATTATTCATCCACATCTAAAGCTAAGTCAGCAAGACCATCTGGCATAAAACCTGTGCCAAATTGATACATGTATCACTAGAAGATCTGCTGCGGGGGATGACCCCAAGAAAAAAACCTGAAACAAAAAATGTAAAAAATGACTAAAGCGATCATTAAATCTCTTTCTGCATAGCTCAAGGCAACCTCGGACCCTTAACATCGGTGCCGCAGACCGAACGGTCCCCCCTAAAAATCGGCCTGCCCCACCTCCACTGCACATGCGTCATTAGCCGCGGTTCACAGATTATCATCTCATTTCTGCTTCAAACTGCACTCCAGTCATCATCTATCTCAGCGACAGATATCTGAAGCTTTTGTACAACAATCATTTCCACATAAATTCAGCATTATTTCATCATAAAAGATGGAGGAAGCGATCAGAGCGCCGCAGCTAAATGGGCTACTAGCTGATGCGTTCACTGTGTGTCACCATTTCAAAGCGTCACGGAATTTCGCCGAGTTCCTGCTAAAAACTGACTTTAAGAGTGATGATTTAAGAGGTTTTACCTTTATCATATGATGGTTAATAATCCCATTAAACCATTTAATTGCTTTGGGTGAAGAGACTCCGTCTCAGACGTGCTGCTGTGGTCCGAAATGACACATGCGCAGTGAAGCAAGGCAGACCGATTTTTAGGAGGGGACCGCTCGGTCTGCGACACCAGCCCTGTATTGCAAGATATAGAAGGACATCGTGGTCTTGAAGCTGTAGAGTCAAACGATGAATTTCAAGCTTAAAACATGTTCCAGTTAGACTGGAAGTTAGGGTTATGCATAAACAATGATGTTGGGTAGTTTATGTATCCATGGGATATAACTTGTGTATGATACTGTATCAGTAACAATGGCCTTTCTTACAAAGAAGGCATGAAATTTCAGCTAGTTTATCAAAAGGTACATGAGAGACTCAACCCTAGATCGAGCACAAGATCGGTTTGCATGTATGAAAATCATCGTCTGCTCACTCCACCATAAATCTGACTGGTGATGCAACAGGCAGAAAGTTGCACTCGCTGTAAAACTGTGTCACTGTCCAGCTACGGACTTGACTGTACATGTAGCTAAGGAACCTCAGTGTTTCTCTTACAAAGTGGCACTATACGGACTTACAGTAAAGTTACAGACACACCAGCCAGAAGTGTCCTACAACCGAGCCTGGTAACAAGAGACGGGAACGGATGAAACCGGACACCCAACAGGGAGGCGCATGACTGGGTCCTGAATTGAATTGGCCCCCAATCCCTATTACCAACATTTTAAAAACAGGATGATTCAACCGTGTCACGATTGCACCGTGAAGATATTCAACCAGACGTAAAACATAAAGAGTGGGTTCTGCTTTGTTTACCTCCACGCCACGCAAGTTTACCAACACGTTATTAGTGAGACCTGACGCCCCGCCCCTCCCGAAAGCTGCGTGAAAAGCAATGTCCAACTAAAAAATAAATAAATAAATAAACATAAAAAAATAATAATAAAGTGTGCTCCCAACATCTAAATTAACACAAAGCCCCTTTCACTTATAGTCAATATTCGTGAAGTCGCTAGAATAAAAAAAAAAAAAAAAAGAAGTCACCTCCGTGAGGAATTTGTCGGTGACTGAGCAGCGGGACTGAAAGCTGACAGCTAGCCAGAGAGCTAGCTGGGCTAAACGGGCCTATTTAAATGACAGCAAAACAGTTTTATGTTCGAGTCCGGTCCGTGTTCTTACCTTTGCCGTGCTGTGTGTTTACACTCCTCCGTTCCACAGAGCGCCCCCACCCCCCACTCCACTCCACCGGTCCCCCCCCCCCCTCCCTCCCCCACCCTCCCCCACGCCGGACCAGAGGGAACCCACTCCGATCCGAACTCGGGCTCTTCTCTCACTTGGTCGAAATCAGCCGCATATTTGCTAAAACTCCGCCGAGGATTGAAGCTAAAAGTCCGTTAAGTGAAGCAGACCCGTCACCCCACCCCCCACCCCGGAGTCCCGTCCCTCGGCCGTCCGTTTTGACGCTTTAATTCATTGTTCGTACCGATTTTCCAAACAGCCAGCAGATAGGATTTTAATGGCGGCAGCAGAAAGCTGCGCCGACTCCGAGTCAGAAGAGAAGCACGAGCAGGATTTACCACCTGGATCTGCCGCTTCCGCTGATTGGCTCATTTTTGTGTGTTCCTTCACAACCAGCCAATCAGATTATACTTTCTTTTTTCTTTTTTTTTACGCGAGCAAAACAGTCTGAAACGGCGCTGAGAAAATCAAATCCATACCACTTTCTTCAAGGTGATATAAACAACTAGAGTAAAAAAAAAATGAATAAATAAATAAAAAGTTTTTTTCATCCGTGCTTTATAATTTGAAGCAGATCTGGCAGCCAACCACGTGGTATTCGCCCTCATGCGATAAGAGGATGATGTCATCGCAAAAATACTGCAGCAAACAGTCTGCAGTAACACATGTGACGCTGAGTTATTACTCGCGATCACACTGACACATTCCGAGAGATGGTGCTTCGCTTACATTTGCAGCATAATGCAAACTGGACCAGGTCATTTTAAAAGGGCGGATTTACGCACGGGTGCCACTCTTTTTTATTTACAAGCCCATCCCACTCCAGTGTTGACAATAGGTTTTGCACATTGATGCTCATGTGGAATGTTCCATACAAGAAAATGGAATCCACTTTTTACTTTTGCAATACCTGAGCATATTTAAATGTTATTTGTAATGCAAATTAGTAAATTCTGCAGCCATAATGTAATTTTGTGACAATATGTTCTTTTTCCCAGCAACATTCTTTAGCAAATCTCAAAATATTCCCAAACCACTCTGCACAGCACTCGCAGTACCACTGACCATCAAGCACAGCAACTTAGTGTTTGTCCTGAAAAATCTTCAGGATGTCACACAGAGCATCCATTTGGTTGAGCTTATCTCTAACTTGGCTACCCGAGGTGATAACATTCTGCTTGTTGGTGACTTCAACATTCATATAAACAAGCCTTCTGACCCCCCTCTGCAAATCATTCATGGACATTATAGATGTAAGGATTCCAGCAAATCGACTCACATTAGTGGAAATACCCTGGATTTGGTCCTCGTTCTTGGCATCACCGTCTCAAATATTGACATTGTCTCTTGCATGAGTGGTTTCAGATCACTCAGTTATTTTTACAGTCTCTTTGCCTTGTCCACTGGAATGATATACTTATTTATTATCATGGCGACACATCAACTCTTCAACTACAGCTGAATTTGAAGCCAGACTATCTGTGTAAGCCTGATCCCATCAGATCTTAGAAGCTAAGCAGTGCAGGACCTGGTTAGTACTTGGATGGGAGACCTCTTTGGAACACCAGCGAAGGGCATCTGGCGTAAAACTAGTGCCAAATACCAATGCGGTTCTGACTGTATCCGCTGTGGTGACCCAGAGCAAAAACAGGAGCAGCCGAATGGACAACAACAACTACCTGATATCTTAGCGTCACTTTCAGAACTTGGTAGGACTTGATGTGGACAGGTAAAACGCAGCGCACACAAGCACACTGGGCACGATTGCTCGATGGACATTAAAACCACCCCCCCCCCCCCCCAAAAAAAAAAAACACACTTGCCTTGGTTCAGTGATCATTTATGTGGCCTCAAGCATATGTCTAGAGATTGAGAGCAAAAACGGCGTAGTTCAAAATTAGAAGTATTCCACCTCACGTGACATGATGCTATTCTGGACTACAAGCACACACTATTGGCATAATTAAAAGTTCCTCTATGACATAGTGGCAACACTTATTCATAAGTCGCTCTCCATTTACAACCCAAGGTTTGTTGGATTACTTTGAAAATAAAATAAATGATATTGGCTTAAATATATCCCAGCATGCCTCAGTCCCGCCCCTGCACCCTGTTACTGATATGGGTGCCATCACTGATACATCACCTAGACTTATTGAATTTGATGTTATTTCACTTGGCATGCTGATGAAACTTGTAACCTCTGCTAAATGCACAACCTGTCTTTTCGACCCTATACTAATGAAACTGTTTAAGGACCTGTGGACCACTCTTGGACCTACTGTATTGGAAATTATTAACCTGTCGCTAACTCGGAATCTGTTCTTAAATTTTTCAAATCTGTAGTGATTAAATCAGTACATAAGATATCTAACCTTGACCCCAGTCTATACTGAAAAATTATAGGCCGATATCAAACCTGTATCATTTTGTTCTAAAATCCTTGAAAAAGTGGTTTCACAGCAGCTCGTGGTCAACCTTACTGAGAATAACCTCTGCAGTCTGTAGCGCACGTGCAACACGCAATGTACTGTTCAAACATAATTCACCAAGGCAGATCACCACCTATGGTTGCAATGTGTGTCTGGCTACATTAAACCTGTTTCACATTTAAATGTTCCACCACTTGCGGTGATGGAACATTTGTGTTCCCTGTGTTCCCTGCTTTATACATGTTAACAAGCCAAGACATGCACATCACTGTTTTCCTGGCAGGACCCCTGTAGGGCGATATATGATTGATTGTTCTTAAACTGTCTCGAGAAGATGTATTCTGATTCTGATCACTCACTGCATTTTACTGTCAGGACCCCTGTGGAGTAAGGAAGCGGACAGAGCCTCCTTATTAAGTCTATGTGTGTATGAATGTTTTTCAGTGAAATAAAATGACACGCAATTGTGTTGTTAGAATGTGAAAATTGTCGCTCTTTCTTTTACCTTACACAATTTCCACATTAAGTCTGCAGTTAGAATGCACCGTTCCACAGATACACCTCTCACTAAAGTGGTAAACGATCTTCTGCTTGCAATGGATTCGGACAACACAGCGGTTGTGTTATTGTTAGATCTTAGCGCTGCTATACAGTGGATCATCATATTTTACGTGATAGGCCGGAGAATCATTTTGGGATTGCTGGAAATGTCCTTGTATGGTTGACAGCCTACCTAACCAGTCACTCGCACTGTGTTCTGTACACTATCGTTACCTCTAACCTTGTTGCCATGAAATACAGGGTCCCACAGGGGTCCGTCTTAGGTCCCCTGCTTTTCTCCCTTTATAAAGCACCCCTTGGGCACATGCTACGACACTATGGGATTACTTTTCATTGCTACACTGATGACACGCAGCTGTACCTGTCAATGTACATGTCCTCCACCCAGCCTGGAAAATATTGGCACATCCTACTGCCTTAGGAGAACCAACACCATCACAGGAGACCCCTCACACCCTGCCTACCCCCTGTTTGACCTGTTACCATCCGGGAGACACTATAGGCCAACAAAGTCCCACACTAGCAGGCTGACAAACAGCTTATTTCCCTGGGCCACATGTACTGCAAACACCCATGGACATACACACACTCACCCACAGACATACTCCCATAAACACCCCCCCTTCCCTCCAGACAACAAACTAATGATTTTCATTAGTTGTCCCAACCCTAGAATTCTCTGTGCTTCCCTGTCAAGTTACTGTTGGTGAACTCATATCTTAGGTGCAGTTATTTCCAGCAAACTGATTCTGCTCTTTTTCTCTCTGTCCAAGGCACTAATGAGACATCAAGGGCGCTGGACTGACCATGAGGTGCCCTGGCTGACGCAGTGGCCCGTGGACTACCTTGCTGAAGGTGATCTCTGAGCCACTGCAGTCTGCTTTTGGGATGCAGTCTTCCACAAAGACAGCTGTTACTAACTGAAACTGATGAGGCGATGGATGGACGCTGGCCCTGCACCCCAGGACACCGGACTTATGTCACAATGTCCTGCCTGTGGTGCCAGTGACTGCGTGCTCAACTCAATAATGCACTTTGTTTCTAATGCTATTTTGTTTTTTCTGTTTCATGCTTCTTCAACTTGGTAAATCTTTGTAAATACCTTTTAACTGTTAGAATGGCCTAAGCAGTGGGTCACCCCTCTGACTCTGGTCTGCTTGAGGTTTCTTCTTCAACATCATCAGAGGGATGTTGCCTGTGTGGTTGCTCTAGGGCAGTGGTGTCCAAAGACATTCCAGAAAAGGCCAAGAGGGTGCAGGTTTGGTTTGCAACCACTGACTCCACCAGGTGGTTTCACTGATGAACTCATCCCATCTGCCCAAAGTGATGCTAATCAGTGAAATTACCTGGTGGGGTCAGTGGTTGCAAAGAAAACCTACACCATCTTGGCCCTTTCTGGAATGTCTTTGGACAACATTGCCCAGGAAGTTGGCAAGGTTAGACCTTACTTATGTGAAGGGAGTAGAGGCAGCTTTGTTCTGATTTGGCACTGTATAAACAAAATAAATTGAAATAAGATTAAATTTGGGAAGATCGGTGCAGGTAGACTATTATATGGATTGGTGACCAAAATGTTAGAGATGTGACATTGTGACCAAAAGGTCAAAGGATCTGTCCTTGATGTCCAGATCCATGGTCTCCAATTTGCTCCCAGGTTGCAGCTGGGTGACTTGTACGGTATTTCCTGGCATCATTGTGTGTGTGTGTGTGTGTGTGTGTGAATGGATGAATATGTGAGGTATCACACATTGTAAAACTATAGGAAAGTAGTCCATAAGTTCTTGGCCAAGAAATATTTGTACATGCACGTAGTGTTACCTATATGTGGGCTCACCATCCACAAAGAGAGAATAAAGGGTCTGATGTGCTGTTCTACGGGCAGTGGATGGGGGCAAAAGCCCACAGGATCAGACGCTTGGTATAAATACAAGTTTTTGTAATAAATTATGACAAGGCAGCCCCATAGCCATCCCCTGATCTCTCCATTTTAAAGCATATGATTTGAAGAAGCTTTTCTGTTCCCGTGTTCCTTTCTGTAATGTACAAAAAGGAGGGAGTGAAATGCATGTTTATTTCACTTCCACAACTGATTTCTGAAGCAATAAGAAGCACAGCGTGAATCCAATGTGAATTTATCACAACTCTGGTCAGCAGCTCAGAGGGGTATCCACCACCAGTGAGTCCAGTGAAGCATTTTTCTTTAAAAGTTAAATAAAATGAGCAAGTTGAAGCAGCTTATGCAGCTTCTTGTTTTGGAGTGTGAAGTCCTCAGTGACTTTGAGTTTGGCCTGCACAGCTTCAATGGTAGCCAGCTCTTCTGGTGTCTGCCCTTCAAAGTCACCAGCTCTTCCTGAAAGTTGATCTTTTCAGCAGCCAGCTCCTTTTTAATGTTTTATTCATTTGTCCTTCTTGATGTTAATGGACCATCATGACTTTCAGCTCTTCCTGGATCAAATATTTCTTAGCTGCCACTTAATTTTTGAACACCTCCTCCATCGTACTGGGCTGCTCCTTCTGCCGAAAAATCTTTTCAGCTGTGAGTTCCTCTTTGAAGGCCTTGATGGTGAGCAGGTCTTTGCAGAACTACTCCGTTTCTCCTACAACCTCGTTTTGGAAGGTCTCCTTGATGCTGAGCAGCTCTTCTGCAAGTGTGACCTTTCGTCTTGCAGCTCCTTTTTAAATATTTTATTCATGTCTCATTTTTTATGTAAACTGGTCATTGTGGTGCTCAGCTCCTTCTGGATTTAATTTCTTCAATTGTCATGGTAACTTGTGAAGCAGTAGAAGCAACCTTACTCAAAGCTATTTGGTTCCGTCGGAATACACATATTAATATACTTTATAGTAGTCGAAGGTACCTGGATGACGTACTATCGCTATAGTCTGTAAGCAGAGGACACTACACTAAAACACGTCAGATGCCCTCACACACTGGAGAAGCCCAGTATAATCCTGATCGTAATTTCCGTATTAAGACATAATAAGCAAATGGAAAATTATGAATCACAACCAAATAGAATACGGACAATTAACTATTTTATTGCTTCTTTCATAGCCCCACAGGGGAAAATATTTGGCATAATGTTGCAGACCAGATATTGTCAAAGCTATAAAGCCAAGAAAAGCAATGTTAAGGTTGAAATATGCTTTCTTTTAAATTTAAAATTTATTTATTAGCCCTGTGATAGACCGGCATCCTGCCCAGAGTCAAACCCTGTGACTGCTGGGATAGGCTCCAGGCCTCCAGACTTGTTCCTCATTATAATTGTTAGCTGTGAACTTACATGGCAATGCTCAGCCAGTTGTTTCCTTTAAAGATTTTACTATTTTCCTCCATGTGCACTGTTCTCGTCTAGTTTTCCAGACAATTTTTGCTTCAGCCGGGGAGATGGGTATCATCTTTACAGACTGGAGGAAAGAAAGGAGTTGCTGTCCCAATCTGGAAAGTGTGATCATATAACAACTGGTGTACTCCACTGCTCTCTGTTCTGGGGAAGGTACTTGCAAGGATTATTCTTGGTAGGATTTCATTCCAGTTGCATGTTGATCAGTGACCAGAACAGTCTGGCTTCACACTAAAGAAGTCAACTATCATTGTCTAGGGAAACAAGAGATCTCAGCCCCGGGAGAACGTGCCCCAGTGGTGACCTCAGCCTGGAGAAATAGGCCCCGGGAGAACTGGGACTGGAGTTAATTGCACTGCATTGGAGAAAAGTCCAAACAGAATTTGGCCTGAACGCTGTTCATCTTGCAGCACAAAGAAACCCCTAGATTGGCGCATTCTGAAGGCATCAGTCTGCAGTCTGATTCATGTTCATCCCATCTTTACTTTTCACTAAATATCATTGGAAGGGGGAGTCGTGATGTAAA
Source organism: Thalassophryne amazonica (assembly GCF_902500255.1). Taxonomy (NCBI): domain Eukaryota; kingdom Metazoa; phylum Chordata; class Actinopteri; order Batrachoidiformes; family Batrachoididae; genus Thalassophryne; species Thalassophryne amazonica. The sequence continues at coordinate 28,345,942 of NC_047115.1, read as the reverse complement.
TGACAATGGCCGATGTCTAGCACTGAATGATAAGAGCACAGGCCATGGTTCTCTAGGCCCAAGAGAGAGTCTTTGATTTATTTTAAGTGTTGGGTTCTGTGCTAGTGAACAAGTCGATCCCTGCTGGTTGCATGCTTACGTTTTTGCTCAAACAGAACCTCATCACAGGTACTGTGAACTTTGTATGGAGATTCTGGGTTTCAGCTTTTACACTATTCAGTCCTTGCATGGACTGGGTGTTGGGTAGGGTTGTGGAAATAACGTTCGCTTGTGCTCAGGTCAGGTGTTGCAAAACAACTCCCCCCTCCCTCCCCAAACAAATGTCAGTATATGGAATATTGTGTACGTAGTTGTGCTGGGCATCTATGTGCAAAACCTACTGTCAACACTGGAATGGGACAGGCTTGTATATAGCAGTTGCACCTCTGTGTAAATCCGCTGCACAAAAAGACCTGGTACAGTTTGCTCTATCCTGCAAATGAAACCGAAGCACCATCTATTAGAATGTGTCAGTGTGATGGTGAATAAACACTTCAGCATCATGTGTTCCACTGTTTGTTGAGTCATTGTATCAGCCAATTATTTAATTGTGTGTGTGTGTGTGTTGGGGGGGGATATGCGTCAATATTTCATGAGTTTTTTTGTTATTCAAAGCTTACTTCTAGTACATACTACAGTGACAGTTTGCTACTATGTTCAAACTGAAATTAAGTATTCGGACGCAAGGAAAAATCTATAAATGTAGCACATTTACATTTTAATCAGTTCATAAGCCAGCTAACTTTCTTATGAGACACAAACGAGCCACTTTATTTAGGTACACCGGTTCAATTGCTTAACACAATAGCCAATCAGCCAATCACATGGCAGCAACTCATTGCATTTAGGCATCTAGATGTGGTGAAGAGGACTTGCTGAAGTTCAAACCATGCATCAGCATGTCGAAGAAAGAGGTTTTGTTGGTGTCAGATGGGCTGTTCTGTTTCAGAAACTGCTGATCTACTGGGATTTCTTATAACAACTATAATATTTACAGAGAATGGTCCAAAAAGAGAAGATATCCAGTGAGCAGCAGTTGTGTGTGGATGAAAGTGCCTTGTTGATGTCAGACGAGAATGGGCAGACTGGTTGGGTGGGAGACTGCATGATGTCATCATGTGAATATGGACCAGTTATCTCTGAAGAATGCTTCAAACACCTTGTCAAATCAAAGCCACAAAGAATTGAGGCAGTTTTGAAGGCAAAAAAGGGTGCAACCTGATACTAGGAAAGTGTACCTAATCAAGTGGCTAGTGAGTGTCTAGCTATATATACATATATATTAGTCTTATTGGCATAATATGCTATTTTACTTTTTGTAATTTTACTATTAAATACAGGGTATTGCATTGTTTTGATTCTGTTCAATACAGAAGCTAGAGTGGCCCTTCTGTCCTATTGACCATATCAAAGACTGTAAGACTGTACCCCCCGCCCCCAAAATCTAAAATTTTCTTTAAATCCAATGAAAGGTTGGGGTGTGGGTCAAGAAGAAATAATTTTTGTTTTGTAACAGATTCATTTAAGGGTTGCATCAACGAAAAAAATCCCCCCCCCCCCCCCCCCCCAAAAAAAAGTGAAAAGGAAACAGATCATTGGTGGAAATATATTTAACTTATATAGCAGCATTAAGAAACAATTATCTTTTGAAAAGTCCTTTTTGAGAACAGTGAATTTTATTTTTAGTCACTTGCTAATTTTTCTTTATTGGTTGGAAGTTCCATGTAGCATTTTTCAGTCTGCAATTCAGCTACAATTCCATTTTCTACACTTGCTATACACACACACACACACACACACACACACACACACACACATATATATATACAAAGTAATGCTCAGAATAATAGTAGTGCTATGTGACTAAAAAGATCCAGGTTTGGAGTATATTTCTTATTGTTACATGGGAAACAAGGTACCAGTAGATTCTCACAAATCCAACAAGACCAAGCATTCATGAAATGCACACTCTTAAGGCTATGAAATTGGGCTATAGGAAAAAAAGTAGAAAAGGGGGTGTTCACAATAATAGTAGTGTGGCATTCAGTCAGTGAGTTCGTCAATTTTGGGGAACAAACAGGTGTGAATCAGGTGTCCCCTATGTAAGGATGAAGTCAGCACCTGTTGAACATGATTTTCTCTTTGAAAACCTGAGGAAAATGGGATGTTCAAGACATTGTTCAGAGAACAGCGTAGTTTGATTAAAAAGTTGATTGGAGAGGGGGAAAACTTGCGCAGGTGCAAAAAATTATAGGCTGTTCATCTACAATGATCTCCAATGCTTTAAAATGGACAAAAAACCAGAGACGTGTGGAAGAAAACGGAAAACAACCATCAAAATGGATAGAAGAATAACCAGAATGGCAAAGGCTCACCCACTGATCAGCTCCAGGATGATCAAAGACAGTCTGGAGTTACCTGCAAGTGCTGTGACAGAAGACGCCTGTGTGAAGCTAATTTATTTGCAAGAATCCCCCGCAAAGTCCCTCTGTTAAAAGACGTGCAGAAGAGGTTACAATTTGCCAAAGAACACATCAACTGGCCTAAAGAGAAATGAAGGAATATTTTGTGGACTGATGGGAGTAAAATTGTTCTTTTTGGGTCCAAGGGCCGCAGACAGTTTGTGACACGACCCCCCAAACTCTGAATTCAAGCCACAGTTCACAGTGAAGACACTGAAGCATGGTGGTGCAAGCATCATGATATGGGCATGTTTCTCCTACTATGGTGTTGGGCCTATACTATATCGCATGTTGGATTTGTGAGAATCTACTAAATCTACTGGTACCTTGTTTCCCATGTAACAATAAGAAATACACTCAAAACCTGGATTAATCTTTTTTAGTCACATAGCACTACTATTATTCTGAACACTACTGGGTGTGTATATATATATATATATATATATATATATATATATATATCTGTTAGAAAAGTATCCGACCTTATTATTTTTTTCAAAAACCATATGGATTTGAATCACATGTGATTGCGTCAGACAAACTTGAACGCTCGTGTGCATGCGTGAGTTTTTTCATGCCTGTCGGTTGCGTCATTCGCCTGTGAGCAGGCTTGGAGTGAGGTGTGGTCCACCCCTCTCGTCTATTTTTTATTGCGAATAAATGTCTGAACGATTTGGAGCTTTGCTGCATCAATTTTTTTCCAGAAACTGTGAGAGATCTCCAGGTGGACACCGTTCGAAAAATTAATATGGCTTTCAGGGACGATTTTATGGGGATTAAACAGATTACGGGGTGTTACTGCCCCTTTAAGGATGGCCCACAACTGCTGAGAGCGCGGCGCACTCCCAGCCACCATCGACAGGCTGACACCCCGCTGGAACAACCAGATCATTTCCAATGTGAAAGCTTTGTTGATCCGGGACCTCATCTGACTTTCACAAAAAGGCAGAAGTTGTGGACATCAGCACTTTATCGGCACATTCCACCGTTACAGGAGTTTTTTTCATGGAAAAAGAAGCAGAGGGACGCGCCACCGTGCCGCTCATGGCGCGGCACAAAACCACCTCGGTGTTGGTCTCACAGGACGGCTTAAAAGTGGATTTCAGACGGCTGTCGGTTGCTTTTCAGTCGTGTGATTATCTGATTGTGATTGTGCATGAGCTGGACCTGCCCCAACATGTCCTGGAAGGCTTCATCACGGCGTTGCTTTGCGCCGAGCGGCTGCACCGCGACGCGTGGTGGAGCAGCTTCTCTTTCCATGACAAAAACTCCTGTAACAGTGCCATTCATTTTTAAACTGGACGCTGTCTTGATCCGGTATGTCATCTGACTAGCACAGGAATTGTGAAAAGATGTGGACATCAGCACTTTTCTGGCACATTCCACCGTTACAGGAGTTTTTTTCATGGAAAGAAAAGCAGAGGGACGCGCCACGGAGCCGTTCATTACGCGTGACAAAACCACCTCGGTGTTGGTCTCTCAGGACAGCTTTCAGGTGGATTTCAGACGGATTCCGGTTGCTTTCCAGTCGTGTGAATATCCAATTGTGATTGTGTATGAGCTGGACATGCCAGAACATGTCCCGTGAGGCTTCATCATGGCGTTGCTTTGCGCCGAGCGGCTGCACTGCGACGCGCGGAACTCCTCCGCACGTCTGTCTTAATGTGCCGAAAAAGTGCTGATGTCCACGTCTTTTCACAATTCCTGTGCTAGTCAGATGACAACACTGAGGTGGTTTGTGCCGCGTCCCTCCGCTTCTTTTTCCATGAAAAAACTCCTGTAACGGTGGAATGTGCCGATAAAGTGCTGTTGTCCACATCTTCTGCCTTTTTGTGAAAGTCAGACGAGGTCCCGGATCAACAAAGCTTTCACGTTGGAAATGATCTGGTTGATCCAGCGGGGTGTCAGCCTGTCGATTAATTTTTCGAATGGTGTCCACCTGGAGGTCTCCCACAGTTTCTGGAAAAAAATTGATGCAGCAAAGCTCCAAATCATTCATTTATTCACAATAAAAAATAGACGAGAGGGGTGGACCACACCTCACTCCAAGCCTGCTCACAGGCAAATGACGCAACCGACAGGCACGAAAAAACTCACGCATGCGCACGAGGGTTCAAGCTTGTCTGACGCAATCACACGTGATTCAAATCCATATGGTTTTTGAAAAAAATAATAAGGTCGGATTCTTTTCTAACAGACCTTGTATATATTTTAAACAGTACAAGATTTCAAACATGAAGAAAACAAACACACACGTATCATATTCATGTCTGATTTATTATCCCCAGTATAACGACCTTGTTGACTGTGCTGTCTGAGAAAATCCTTGTGTCTTCTTCTGTCCAGCACATAAATCCAGATTAAAGGACAGAAAACTGAAGATGCAAACATGCTTTAGGGAGGAGTGCTGTTGTTGTAAATGTCTGCTTGGGGATGGAAAAGACGTTCATCTGTGTTGAAAATTAAAGGTATAGGATAAGGATGAGGCCTGTCCTCACATGTTCTCTGCCAGTCGTTTGCTGTGTCAAAGCCATACTGATTTCTAATCTCATATTCAGATCAAACAAGCAAAAAACAAAAACAACAACAAAAACCCTTCATCAGAGGACCGGGATCAACAAGAAACAAAACTGGTAACATCTCACCTCCCACATCTATTATACATTCATTATTTATATCCTGATTATATTCCAGGATTTGTTCGAAGCTGTGCTTCAAACAAACTGATGTTATCACTAAGTAACATTGTGTGATTTTCTTATTCCAGGCTGAGGAGATTATCAAATAGTTTTGAGTGCCAGTTCCCGATTAGCGATTCGCTAGCAATGCACATAAGAGAAAAATCAAACGTTTAAAAAGAACACCCCCCCCCCCCCCAACACACAACATCCAACTAGACTGAAAAAAAAAAAAGCAGAAGTTGCCCACAAGGCAAAGTATCTTCCAACACTTCTCCATGTCAAAAATATCTCCATTTCCAGTGCAACTTGCTGATCGTCATCCAACTGCAGAGCAAACCTCTAGGCTGGCATCTAGGCCCGCTCAACGCTAACAAGGTGCTGTGCAACCAGTGCCCAGGCCAACCACTACCAAATACTCATTTGGCTTCAAATGGATGATTATATTTTAAGTCCACATATCACACGTATCTCTAACTATTAAGAGAATTATGGCAGGGTTAAGCGAATACTGCTTAAACCGATTTTCTTCAAACTGTGAAATCATGGGGCATGGGCCAAAGAAGAATCTATTAACTTTTTGAGTGGCTCCAGGAATTTTTTTTTAAATCAACATTGCAATACAGTGACCCTTTTAGCATTTGTGTGAATTTATCAAGACATAATTCACAAAAAAGTGGCATATGCAGAGTACTAAGATGCCGATTTTTCCCCCAGAGAAATTTGTGTATTCCATCGAGAAAATCATTAAAATGTTGAAAATGGCCAAATAATTCCTGGATCCACCCCCATAATTAGATCGGCTCCAAAAGTTAACAGTTTATTCCTGAGCTCATACCTCACCCTTTGCCCAAGTTTCAAAAAAATTGGTTTAGTTTTTTTGTTGTTGTTTTGACATAAACCTGCAAGCAAACAAACAGAACAAACAGCACCAAAAACATTGCCTCCTTATGGAAGCAACTGTTAAGAATAATAAATAATCTGCTAATCTTTCATCAGTTACAATCATCATACCAAATGTACCTTTGCAGGAAAAGCAGGCCAAAATGCGATTCTCTCTGGTTTCACAAATACAATTCCAGCTTCCAACACTAATCTAAGCAAAGCCACAGTAGCAACAATTCAACATAGGTCCAATTATAAGACATCAATGTAAATCGGTGGTGTCCAAAGTATTCCGAAAGGGCAGAGAGGGTGCAGGTTTTCTTTGCAGCCACTGACTCCAGCAGGTGATTTCACTGATGAACTCATCTCTTCTGTCATAGTGATGTTAATCAGTGAAATCATCTGTTGGAGTCAGTGGCTGCAAAGAAAATCTGCACCCTCTCGGCTCTTTCTGGAATAGTTTGGACACCACTGATAAATAGAAAGAAGAGAGGAAAAAAGTAAGACCACCATTCCACTGGAAATAAAGAAAAATAAAACTGGAGTGGAAACAGTTGCTTACATCTTTTCCCTGTGAAAACAATCCATTATAGTGTTGTGTGTGTGTGTGTGCAGATAAAACCTGCAGTAACTGTCCTGAGTGGAAGGCACTGAACAAACTGAAGGAAGGTGATGAAGTTTTTTGTCACATTATCCAGGTTCATACATGTAACATCATGCGGTGGGTCTGAATGCACGAGGTCTGCCATCAAGACAAGAAGGCGAGCTCTCGCTCTCTTTTCCCAATTCACACGTACATGTCAGCCGTCTGTTAAGACTTTAATGGAGCACAAGTTAGTGAGAAGCAAGCTGCAAGATGGTTATGAGACTGCAATCAATCAGTAGCAAGGGAGACAACCAGTAGTGTGCAGCCAGGTTAAGAACAAACAGATGCAAATCTCCTTTGTTTGTTTTTTTAATCCAGTGGTAGCTCTCTGGGTTGCAGCAGCAGAAGGGGACCTTAAGCATCTGGTTAGTAAAGCTACAGTACATTGTGTTTGCCCTGTGCACCTTATACAACATACAAAAGCTGATCAGAGGTCCAGCTCAGAGTGCGGAGGATAACTCGAGTGGCACAACATGACAGCATTGGTACAGCGCAATAATAAAAGAAATCTTATGTTAAGTGCAGCAAAGCGCATACAACTTCAATGTTATCCAAGATCTACACATTGACATTCTTATCAATCAAATTAGTTTAACCATTAATTTGACAAAATATATATGTATATATAAAGCACCCATTATAGAAGTGGCAGATTAAATTTTGTTTGGAATCTATTTTCATCATTTAAATAGGCAGCTGTAATTATTCTTAAAAGACAATGTATGGATTGCTAACACTGAAATGAAAATGACAATGAGACAAGTCCAAAAATCAAAAACTGCACAAGATGAAGAAATTTGTAACATATATATCTCTTTTTTTCAAAAAGCAAACAAACGAACAACAAAAAAAAAACTGCCAACCATAAAAAGATTGAAGGCCGCAGAATTATTTTTTCTTTGCTTGTGAAAGTGGTTGGTTTAAAAGAAGGCAAACTTAATAGTGCAATAGGAAAGGGTGTAAGTGGGTGAGTTGGTGGTGCACGTGTGACACAGTGAGGTACACAGAGAGAAGAGTAGACCTTGTCTTATAGGCAACAGCCCAGCCAACTAGCTGGCATTTACGGCAAAATATTCACCTCAGACCCGTCGGGTATCCAGATCACCTCCCATTCAAAAACAGACACAGGCTGTTTCTTGCAGTGAGGTGCACCCGTCCCACCTGCAAAACCTCCAAATTTTTCCCCTTAAAATGGAGATCAGTCTAAGATGAGAATTAATAACATATAGCGCAATACCACCTGTGTATGCCTTTCACTTTGAGGACTGGCACTTATTTCATCTATCTTTGATTGCTTGAGATGTCCACCTCTCAAGGTGCATCACTTATTTGCGTCCATTGCACACCGACGGCATGCTTCTATGTGGTCTGTGAGTCACGAGAGTCTCCGTCAGGATTGAGGGCAGCCGGTCGGCCTTGAGCTAAAATGCTGGCCGAGGCCACCTGCAAATGAGAGGCTTCGCTGACTAAGTTCTCATATTCGCTACTGTCCTCATCTTCATCATCTTCGTCGTCATCATCTTCCTGCCCTGCAGCTTGCCGGTCTAAGGAGTCAGAGCTTGAACCATCCCCATTGCCAAGGTACGGGGTGCTCAGAGTGGTAACGAGATTAGAGCTTGCTCCGAGGCCCAGCCCCAGCCCCATTCCCAATAAGCCAGGGGTAGGGTGACCCGGAGAACCCACAGCTTGGGGTCGGGGCAATAGAGCGGCGCTGGTAGGAGGTGAAGAGGAGGCTGATAGTACAGAGTCATCTTGGGATAAAAGATCAGTATACAAAGGTGGGTTAGGTGAGGTACTAGGTCGCTCTGGAGCCGAAGGCGAATGGAACGCTATCCTCGACAAAAGGGAAATTTCAGCAAGTTCTGTGTTCTCCTCTGGAGCAGAATGGGAGTCTGAATTTTGAGCCTCACGAAGCCCTGTGGAACAGAGAGATGTTAAAAGGTTAAAAAAAAAAAAGGTCACTGGTGCAAAATGAAAACTGAATAAATTATTTAACAAAATCATAGCACACGGAAATCTGAGTGTATCAAGTCTGACTGGTTCACAAATCAAATATTTACAAATAGGCTCAGAGAGAGTGGAAGCGTGTCACAAAGACAGATTATTAAAATACTGAGAAAGCTCATCTGAACAGGGTTTTCTGTTTGAACATATAACCTCAAACATACGTACTTCTCTCCTCTTCTGCTGTCTTGCGCTTCCTGAGGGCAATTTGCTGCTTGAGTTTGTTGAGATCCTCTTGAATTTTTTCCTTCATGCGTTCACTTTGTTCCACCTCCCCACACACAGCCTAAGAAGGGCAAAAGTGAAAAAGAAAAAGGATGAAAAAAATATATAACAGTTGATTCTAAGCCCCCATGACACACACACACACACACACACACACACACACACACACACACACACACACACACACACACACACACACACACACACACACACACACACACACACACACACACACACTTGCCTGCACTTTATCTTGCAGTGCACTGTAGACTTGGAATATTGTTCGGATATCCTTCATGACACCATCTTTGTCAAAGAATTCTGACCTGGAGAAACATTTAAATACACTGTTTAAGTGGACACATTCGTGACACAGACTGTTATTGAAGATTAAACATTAAATTGGATGGGATGCAAAGTGGTCAAACAGTGGATGTCTTCTATATCAAATTTTTCAAGCTGTCAACCATATAATTCCAACAGTTGGGCTAACAGTAGAAATAAAATTACTGTATTTTCCGGAAAATAAGTCACACTCTTAAATATTTTATTTGTTTGGCTGGTCCTGTGACTTATGAAGTGACATATGTAAAACAATACTGCATTATCTTCTATGGACAGGAAATAGCACAGTCTACACATGTAACAACCAAAAACTGCTCCTGTATATGGATCTGAACTAATCCACACAGTGGAGAAGGTAGTGGTAACGCACATTAAGCTGGATGTCAATTGCTATAAAACAATAACAAGAATATCTGAATGCGGAGGAAATGCTGGGTCTCAGACAAAAAGCAAAATTAATAAATCTAGCTCACAAACTAAAAGACCATGCTTTTGAATAAAGAGAGGTAATAACCTTCATACTATTTCGCATTCAAATTGTTTGCACTTTGTTGGAAAGCCAGAACTGCAAGTGATGAGCAGCACTAGGCTAAAGTAAGGATAATTATCACACTACTTATTATCATCATACAGTCATTTTAAAAGTTTATTTACATTTTAGTGTAGCAAATGTGCACATTTAGCTCTGCATTGACATTTGTGTCAATGTTTGTTTAGTGGCAACAAGAAGCAGTTTACTCAAGTTTTTTGACACTTATGATAATATTAATCAGCCCATTAGCTACTGCTTGCTAATGTGGTGAATACTTTATTCATAAAGCACAGGTTAAATTAATTTTGCTTCTTGTTGCACTTATAGATCAATATGGCCAACATGTTTTTTGACCTCTTCGTGACACATTTTTAGACAAATGCAACTAATACTCCAGTGTAACACACAGCACAGAAAATATGGTACAGCAACCCAATCCAAAGCTGAAAATACATTAACTTTCCCACTATAGTGGGTCACATGTATGTGGATCATCACTTACAGTACCTAGTCTGAAATGAGACTGAAGAAAGTAAAACCTTACCCATGCTCTTTGATAACTCTGGCATAGTTAAGTGAGGTGTTGGGCACCGAAGAGACTTTATATTCCTGCTGGCTTGTGTTGCCCAGGTTTGGGATGGTAAGGGTGATCCTCTGATTGTACCTACTGAATGAAGATGAGCACTTAGCACCAAATCCTGAAGATTCACATGCTACATGTTTCATATTGAGCATTTTGAATGTAGTACCACAATAAATACATGTATAACATTATTTCATATACATAGGGTGGTCACAAAATGGAATTATTTTTGCTTTCAAACCCCTTGTCCTGAAATTAGGGCACAATGTGTAACTAATTTCACTGACTTTAGACCATCAAACATCTATGGGAAACAAAATCACACATCATTTCTGGTATGAAATAGTTTCTTGTTACACAAATGAGCTGCCTGTATTTGTTTGCACAGGCTGGATCACATGGTTCAGTGTGTGTGTGATATGCACACGAGCAGTCATTACTTGCGGTTTGGTCTGAAGAGAACATATTCAAGTGCATGGGTGGAGCTGTTGGCTGTGGAGATGAAGCTGAAAAGAAGGAAGATGAGGTCGGGCACACCAAGTAGCTGAGTCAGCTGTTTGTGGATGATCTGTTCCCTGAATGACATCTGCTGCTGGGTGTTCCTCCGGAACCGGTACCAACCGATGACATTCTAAGTGGCAGAGGACACAAATATGTGTTTTCTTTTATCAAGATTACACTACTGGGAGAAGGCGGCACCAAACCTGAAGGTATGGTCACATTAGCTACAAGTGACAGCAAGCGACGGCGGCAAAGCAGTGACTTGTCATTCATTTTCAATGAGAGTGGGCGTTTTACAGCAGTGACAGACAATGGTCGCTTTGCTGCCAGCAAGGTGGGGCCAAAATAGACCTGAAGTCTATTTTCTGCAAATACTGAGTGACATGATACAGTGACTGCTGATCAGAGTAATATCAGCTGGTTGTTCGCTCAAACAAATTCATCCAAGTTGGCAGAAAATGCTCTGAAACAGCTGCGTTTCTGTAAAAATCTAATACGGTTCTCCCATATTTTGCAAAAGTTAGCGAGAAATAAACACTTCTAAATGCAATAAAGCTGTTATTGTAACCAGATAACACCTCCGAAGTGATTCACAAGACAGCTTATAGAGATGTAGCATAGATGTTCTAACCCTAAAACCAGGAATGCCCATCAAGCGACAACGCCAACTGGTTATCTCCGTCGTTTGTAGCTAATGTGACCGTAGCACAGCAGTTATACACAAGATGAAAATTTGGATTTAAAATCTGTCAAAAATCACTATGATCCCTGTGGAAATGCTTTAACACTTTATGAAACAAAAACTTTGTCATTTTGCTCTACACACCATACTAAAATCATAACAGATCTGTAGACCTGTTCAAAATGTCAAATGTTACAAAATCTTTTGGGCCACATGTTGTTCTTGTTCCACTAATAAAAAAGAAGATCTGTGCCAAATTTTATTGTAATCGGACATTGCTTAGGGGTCCCCCACAAAGCAACAATTTTCCCCAATCAAGCAATGTAGTAATCCAGTAATTCCAGTAATGTTCTCCTCTGGGTGACCAATCAACCACCACTTTTTGTGATTAGAAGCCATCACATGTGGCTGTAAAAGAAAAATAATGCCATCAGAGTCTTCAGAGTCTCCTGTTAGGGTGACATTGCCTTGCCAGCAGAGGGAGAGGAAAATATGTCACTCTGGGGGACCTCTAAATCTTATCTGATTGAGTTCAAATTTGGTCTGCACCTATAAAACCACAAGTGGAACAAAAACATGTGGCCCAAAGTCTGTCACAACTTTTATTTTTTCACCATATAACATGAACAACCCTACAGATCTGCTTCTACCAAGTCTCTCGCACACCCACATGTTCTGTCTCTGTTGGGGAGGACTAGGATTTTTTTCCTTAAAGTAGCCAATATCACGGATATTAGACAATTTGATCAGTGGTGATTTCATGGAACTGCACAGGTTTTACGGAATATAAGACCTCTGTAGGGTATTATTAGTTTAACAATATTTCCTGAATCACTACTAACAGATTTATTTTACAATCATTTCTTGGTACACAAGAAGTGGCAAAAAAAATTCAACTTTAGCTGTGAGGTACTAAGGTGGGAATCTCAGATGTTTATTTACCTGCATTTATTTTTAAAACAAGATATGAGCAGAAAATTAAGTTAAACTCTAGCACAAAAATCCAAGACAAGACCAGTGTTATGACAAATCAATTTATCCTTAATTAAAAATAAAAATAACCCACTCACTTTTCGCTTATCTTTAAGAATGGTGTTAAGATTTTCCTCATTGACTTTGCCTGCGTAGTCATAAAAGCTGGTGAGAGAAGGAAAAGCACATAGATACAGAAATCATCAAGCTGTAGCTGTTTCCCCCAGTATTCTTGTCAGCTAGAGCCACCTACACTACAAAAAACCATGTTCAGAAAAAATTTGGTAAGAAGAATTAATATCGAAGTGACCTACAAATAAGCTACCAGGCATGTGATACTTTACACAATGCTGCATTTTAATCAGGGCAATGAAGAAGTAATACATTTGATATTTTACAGATTACATTAATGTCTCATTTGTAACAAACACAAAATTCAACAAATACTGAAAGCCAGCTTGTAACTTTATTCTCAATATCAATAGTGGACATTATACAGAAAAAAAAAATCTTGAAAATAATCACAACAATAATTACCCCCCAAAATAACCTTATATATACACTCAACAAAAATATAAATGCAACACTTTTGGTTTTGCTCCCATTTTGTATGAGATGAACTCAAAGATCTAAAAGCTTTTCCACATACACAATATCACCATTTCCCTCAAATATTGGTCACAAACCAGTCTAAATCTGTGATAGTGAGGACTTCTTTTATTGCCTTTTATTGTGGGCAGTCTAAGGCACACCTGTGCACTAATCATGGTGTCTAATCAGCATCTTGATATGAGGTGGGATGGATTATCTCAGCAAAGGAGAAGAGTTCATCTCATACAAAACGGGAGCAAAACCAAGTGTTGCGTTTATATTTTTGTTGAGTGTGTGTGTGTGTGTGTATATATATATATATATATATATATATATACACATACATACACACACACACACACACACACACACACACACACACACACACACACACACACACACACACACACACACACACACACACACACACACACACACACACACACACACACACACACACACACACACACAACCCCTGGCAATAATTATGGAATCACCGGCCTCGGAGGATGTTCATTCAGTTGTTTAATTTTGTAGAAAAAAAGCAGATCACAGACATGACACAAAACTAAAGTAATTTCAAATGACAACTTTCTGGCTTTAAGAAACACTATAAGAAATCAGGAAAAATAATTGTGGCAGTCAGTAACGGTTACTTTTTTAGACCATGCAGAGGGAAAGAAATATGGACTCACTCAATTCTGAGGAATAAATTAAGGAATCACCCTGTAAATTTTCATCCCCAAAACTAACACCTGCATCAAATCAGATCTGCTCATTAGTCTGCATCTAAAAAGGAGTGATCACACCTTGGAGAGCTGTTGCACCAAGTGGACTGACATGAATCATGGCTCCAACACGAGAGATGTCAATTGAAACAAAGGAGAGGATTATCAAATTCTTAAAAGAGGGTAAATCATCACGCAATGTTGCAAAAGATGTTGGTTGTTCACAGTCAGCTGTGTCTAAACTCTGGACCAAATACAAACAACATGGGAAGGCTGTTAAAGGCATATGTCTCAAAAATCGAAAATGCACAACAAAACAAATGAGGAACGAATGGGAGGAAACTGGAGTCAACGTCTGTGACCGAACTGTAAGAAACCACCTAAAGGAAATGGGATTTACATACAGAAAAGCTAAACGAAAGCCATCATTAACACCTAAACAGAAAAAAACAAGGTTACAATGGGCTAAGGAAAAGCAATCATGGACTGTGGATGACTGGATGAAAGTCATATTCAGTGATGAATCTCGAATCTGCATTGGGCAAGGTGATGATGCTGGAACTTTTGTTTGGTGCCGTTCCAATAAGATTTATAAAGATGACTGCCTGAAGAGAACATGTAAATTTCCACAGTCATTGATGATATGGGGCTGCATGTCAGGTAAAGGCACTGGGGAGATGGCTGTCATTACATCATCAATAAATGCACAAGTTTACATTGATATTTTGGACACTTTTCTTATCCCATCAATTGAAAGGATGTTTGGGGATGATGAAATCATTTTTCAAGATGATAATGCATCTTGCCATAGAGCAAAAACTGTGAAAACATTCCTTGCAAAAAGACACATAGGGTCAATGTCATGGCCTGCAAATAGTCCAGATCTTAATCCAATTGAAAATCTTTGGTGGAAGTTGAAGAAAATGGTCCATGACAAGGCTCCAACCTGCAAAGCTGATCTGGCAACAGCAAGCAGAGAAAGTTGGAGCCAGATTGATGAAGAGTACTGTTTGTCACTCATTAAGTCCATGCCTCAGAGACTGCAAGCTGTTATAAAAGCCAGAGGTGGTGCAACAAAATACTAATGATGTGTTGGAGCGTTCTTTTGTTTTTCATGATTCCATAATTTTTTCCTCAGAATTGAGTGATTCCATATTTTTTTCCCTCTGCTTGGTCTATAAAAGTAACCGTTACTGACTGCCACAATTTTTTTTCCTGATTTCTTATAGTGTTTCTTAAAGCCAGAAAGTTGCCATTTGAAATGACTTTAGTTTTGTGTCATGTCTGTGATCTGCTTTTTTTCTACAAAATTAAACAACTGAATGAACATCCTCCGAGGTCGGTGATTCCATAATTTTTGCCAGGGGTTGTATATATCCATCCATCTTCTACCGCTTAGTCCAATTAAGGGTCGCGGGGGGCTGGAGCCTATCCCAGCAGTCATAGGGCGTGAGGCGGGGTACACCCAGAACAGGACGCCAGTCTGTCGCAGGGCCACAAATAGACAAACAGACACACCCACACACACACCTAAGGACAATTTTTAAAGATTCCAATCCACCTAACCCGCATGTCTTTGGATGTGGGAGAAAACCAGAGCACCCGGAGGAAACCCACGCAAACACGGGGAGAACATGCAAACTCCACACAGAAAGGCCACGGGAATTGAACCCATGACCTTCTCGCTGTGAGGCAACAGTGCTAACCACTAAGCCACCGTGCTGCCCGGGTTGTGTGTGTACATATATATATATATATATATATATATACACACAAGGGTAGGCTGAAAAGTTCTAAGGCTCCCCATGAAGGAGTAATGCATTAACAGCATTATAGTGAGCCTTGGAACTTTTCACCCTACCCTCGTACACGCACACACACACACATATACTCAACAAAAATATAAACGCAACACTTTTGGTTTTGCTCCCATTTTGTATGAGATGAACTCAGAGATTTAAAACTTTTTCCACATACACAGTATCACCATTTCCCTCAAATATTGTTCACAAACCAGTTTAAATCTGTGATAGTGAGCACTTCTCCTTTGCTGAGGTAATCCATCCCACCTCACAGGTGTGCCATATCAAGATGTTGATTAGACACCATGATTAGTGCACAGGTGTGCCTTAGACTGCCCACAATAAAAGGCCACTCTGAAAGGTGCAGTTTTATCACACAGCACAATGCCACAGATGTCGCAAGATTTGAGGGAGAATGCAAATGGCATGCTGACAGCAGGAATGTCAACCAGAGCTGTTGCTCGTGTATTGAATGTTAATTTCTCTACCATAAGCCGTCTCCAAAGGCGTTTCAGAGAATTTGGCAGTACATCCAACCAGCCTCACAACCGCAGACCACGTGTAACCACACCAGCCCAGGACCTCCACATCCAGCATGTTCACCTCCAAGATCGTCTGAGACCAGCCACTCGGACAGCTGCTGAAACAATCGGTTTGCATAACCAAAGAATTTCTGCACAAACTGTCAGAAACCGTCTCAGGGAAGCTCATCTGCATGCTCGTCGTCCTCATAGGGGTATCGACCTGACTCCAGTTCGTCATCGTAACCGACTTGAGTGGGCAAATGCTCACATTCGCTGGCGTTTGGCACGTTGGAGATGTGTTCTCTTCAACTTTATGCGAAGGAGATGTGTTGCACTGCATGAGGCAAATGGTGGTCACACCAGATACTGACTGGTATCCCCCCAATAAAACAAAACTGCACCTTTCAGAGTGGCCTTTTATTGTGGACAGTCTAAGGCACACCTGTGCACTAATCATGGTGTCTAATCAGAATCTTGATATGGCACACCTGTGAGGTGGGATGGATTATCTCAGCAAAGGAGAAGTGCTCACTATCACAGATTTAGACTGGTTTATGAACAATATTTGAGGGAAATGGTGATATTGTGTATGTGGAAAAAGTTTTAGATCTTTGAGTTCATCTCATACAAAATGGGAGCAAAACCAAAAGTGTTGCGTTTATATTTTTGTTGAGTGTATATACACATATGTATGTATACATACATACACACACACACACAGTGGGGAAAATAAGTATTTGACCCCTGTCAGTTTTGCAGGTTTTCCCATCTACAAAGAATGGAGAGGTCTGTAATTTTTATCGTAGGTACACTTCAACTGTGAGAGACAGAATCTAAAAAAAAACAAAAAACCCCAAAACAAAACAAACAAAAAACAACAGAAAATTACATTGTATGATGTTTAAATAATTAATTTGCATTTTATTGCATAAAATAAGTATTTGACCCCCTACCAACCAGCAAGAATTCTGGCTCTCACAGACCTGTTAATTTTTCTTTAAGAAGTCCTATTGCACCTGTTTGAATTTGTTACCTGTATAAAAGACACCTGTTCACACACTCAATCAATCATACTCCAACCTGTCCACCATAGCCAAGACAAAAGAGCTGTCTTAGGACACCAGGGACAAAACTGTAGACCTGCACAAGGCTGGGATGGACTACAGGACAACAGGCAAGCAGCTTGGTAGAAGACAACTGTTATGATTATTTATTAGAAAGTGGAAGAAACACAAGATGACTGTCAATCTCCCTCTGTCTGGAATTCCATGCAAGATCTCACTTTGTGGGGTAAGGATGATTCTGAGAAAGCTTAGAACTACACAGGAGGACCTGGTCAATGACCTGAAGAGAGATGGGACCACAGTCACAAAGATTACATTAGTAACACATGATGCTGTCATGGTTTAAAATCCTGCAGGGCAGCAAGGTCCCCCTGCTCAAGCCAGAACATGTCCAGGGCCGCTTGAAGTTCACCAGTGATCATCTGGATGATCCAGAGGAGGCATCGGAGAAGGTCATGTGGTCAGATGAGACCAAAATAGAGCTTTTTGGAATCAACTCCCTTTACCATGTTTAGAGGATGAGAACAACCCCAAGAAAACCATCCCAACCATGAAGCATGGGGGTGGAAACATCATACTCTGGGGGTGCTCTTCTGCAAAGGGGACAGGACGACTGCACCGTATTGAAGGGAGGATGGATGGGGTCATGTATTGCGAGATTTTGGCAAACAACCTCCTTCCCTCAGTAAGAGCATTGAAGATGGGTCATGGCTGGGTCTTCAGCATGACAATGAGCCCAAACAAACAGCCAGGGCAACTAAGGAGGGGCTCTGTAAGAAGCATTTCAAGGTCCTGGAGTGGCTTGGCCAGTCTCCAGACCTGAACTCAATAGAAAATCTTTTGAGGGAGCTGAAACTCCAAACCTGAACGATTTGGAGAAGATCTGTATGGAGGAGTGGACCAAAATCCCCATTGCAGTGTGTGAAAACTTGGTCAAGAACTACAGGAAACATCTGACCTCTGTAATGGCAGACAAATGTTTCTGTACCAATTGTTAAGGTCTGTTTTTCTAGGGGGTCAAATACTTATTTCATGCAATAAAATGCAAATTAATTATTAAAAAATCATGCAATGTGATTTACTGGATTTATATATATATATATATATATATATATACATACACATATACACACACGAGGTCTGTTAGAAAAGTATTCGACCTTATTATTTTTTTAAAAAACCACATGGATTTGAATCACGTGTGATTGCGTCAGACAAGCTTGAACCCTCGTGCGCATGCGTGAGTTTTTTCATGCCTGTCGGTTGCGTCATTCGCCTGTGAGCAGGCTTTGACTGAGGTGTGGTCCACCCCTCTCGTCTATTTTTTATTGCGAATCAACGTCTGAATGATTTGGAGCTTTGCTGCATCAATTTTTTTCCAGAAACTGTGAGAGACCTCCAGGTGGACACCGTTCAAAAATTAATATGGTTTTCAGGGATGATTTTATGGGGATTAAACAGATTACGGGGTGTTACTGCCGCTTTGAGGGACAGCCCACAACTGCTGAGAGCGCGGCACGCTCCCAGTCCCCATCGACAGGCTGACACCCCGCTGGAACAACCAGATCATTTCCAACGTGAAAGCTTTGTTGATCTGGGACCTTGTCTGACTTTCACAAAAAGGCAGAGGATGTGGACATCAGCACTTTTTCCGGCACATTCCACTGTTACAGGAGTTTTTTTTCAAGGAAAGAAAAGCGGAGGGACGCGCCATGGCTTCGTTCATTACGCGGGACAAAACCACCTCGGTGTTGGTCTCTCAGGACAGCTTTCAGGTGGATTTCAGACGGATTCCGGTTGCTTTCCAGTCGTGTGAATATCCGATTGTGATTGTGCATGAGCTGGACATGCCAGAACATGTCCCGTGATGCTTCATCACGGCATTGCTTTGCGCCGAGCGGCTGCACCGCGACGCGCGGTGGAGCAGCTTCTGTTTCCATGACAAAAACTCCTGTAACAGTGAAATGTGCCGTTCATTTTTAAACTGGATGCTGTTTTGATCCAGTATGTCATCTGACTAGCACAGGAATTGTGAAAAGACGTGGACATCAGCACTTTTTCCGGCACATTCCACTGTTACAGGAGTTTTTTTCATGGAAAGAAAAGCGGAGGGATGCGCCACGGAGCCGTTCATTACGCGGGACAAAACCACCTCGGTGTTGGTCTCTCAGGACAGCTTTCAGGTGGATTTCAGATGGATTCCGGTTGCTTTCCAGTCGTGTGAATATCCGATTGTGATTGTGCATGAGCTGGACATGCCAGAACATGTCCCGTGAGGCTTCATTAACGGCGTTGC
Source organism: Thalassophryne amazonica (assembly GCF_902500255.1). Classification (NCBI taxonomy): domain Eukaryota; kingdom Metazoa; phylum Chordata; class Actinopteri; order Batrachoidiformes; family Batrachoididae; genus Thalassophryne; species Thalassophryne amazonica. The sequence continues at coordinate 28,326,383 of NC_047115.1, read as the reverse complement.
TTTGCGCCAAGCGGCTGCACCGCGACGTGCAGAACTCCTCCGCACGTATGTCTTAATGTGCCAGAAAAGTGCTGATGTCCATGTCTTTTCACAATTCCTGTGCTAGTCAGATGACATACCGGATCAAGACAGTGTCCAGTTTAAAAATGAACGGCACATTTCACTGTTACAAGAGTTTTTGTCATGGAAAGAGAAGCTGCTCCACCGCGCATCGCGGTGCAGCCGCTCGGCGCAAAGCAACGCCATGATGAAGTCTCACGGGACATGTTCTGGCATGTCCAGCTCATGCACAATCACAATCGGATATTCACACGACTGGAAAGCAACCGGAATCCGTCTGAAATCCACCTGAAAGCTGTCCTGTGAGACCAACACGGAGGTGGTTTTGTGCCGCGTAATGAACGGAGCCATGACGCGTCCCTCCGCTTTTCTTTCCATGAAAAAAAAAACTCCTGTAACGGTGGAATGTGCCGGAAAAAGTGCTGATGTCCACACCTTCTGCCTTTTTGTGAAAGTCAGACGAGGTCCCGGATCAACAAAGCTTTCACATTGGAAATGATCTGGTTGATCCAGCGGGGTGTCAGCCTGTCGATGGTGGCTGGGAGCGCGCCGCGCTCTCAGCAGTTGTGGGCAGTCCTTAAAGTGGCAGTAACACCCCATAATCTGTTTAATCCCCATAAAATTGTCCCTGAAAGCCATATTAATTTTTCGAACGGTGTCCACCTGGAGGTCTCTCACAGTTTCTGGAAAAAAGTTTCACTCAAAGCCTGCTCACAGGCGAATGACGCAACCGACAGGCATGAAAAAACTTACGCATGCGCACGAGGGTTCAAGCTTGTCTGACGCAATCACACGTGATTCAAATCCATATGGTTTTTTTAAAAAATAATAAGGTCGGATACTTTTCTAACAGACCTCATATATATATATATATATATATATATATATATATATATATATATATATATATATATATATATATATATATACACACACTGTATAGTGAACCTCACTAACTTACGCAAGTTGGGGTCCACAAAATCAAACCGCAAGTTATCTGAGTTAATGAGGTTGACCAAAAACATACAGTAGTCTTTATACAGTAGTCTAAACTTTCGGGGTCTACAAGTCAACCGTGAGTAAAGCCGAAACGTGAATTAACAGGGTTTACCTGTGTATATGTATGTGTGTGTGTGTGCGTGTGTGTGTCACAAAATGTTTCTTACCTAAACAACTGTGCACAAGGATCATGATTATGGATCTCTGTTGGAAACAAAATGCAGCAAATGTTTCAGTGATGTACCTTCAATGAAAAACAGCAAAACTAAACTTAGAATGCAGCAGCTTCTGTTCCTTATGTTATGCCCTTATAGTTTAAATGGTTTTTACCTTATAACTGACTTATCGCAACCATATAAAAAAAAGACCCACAGCACAAACCACATAGTGAAGCTTGCGGCTGACACAACTCTGGTGGGGCTCATCACCAAGGGCGATGAGAGTCACTACAGGGAAGAGGTCAGCCTTCTGACCACGTGGTGCAGAAACAACAACCTCCTGCTGAATGTCAGCAAGACGAAGGAGATTGTTGTTGACTTCCAGAAAGGTCACACCCAACACCTGCCACTGACCATCGAGGGTGCTGCTGTGGAGAGAGTGAGCAGCACCAAATTCCTGGGGGTGCACATCAGTGAGGACCTGTCCTGGACCACCAACACTGCATCACTGGCAAAGAAGGCCCAGCGGCGTCTCTACTTCCTGCGCAAACTCAAGCAGGCAAGTGCTCCACCAACTATCATGAGCACTTTCTACCATGGCACCATTGAGGGCATCCTTTTCAGCTGCATCACTGTGTGGGGTGGAAGCTGCACTGACTACAACAGGAAAGCCCTGCAGCGCATAGTGAATGAAGCTGGAAGGATCACTGGTGCCTCACTCCCCTCTCTGCAAGATATATACACCACCCACCTCACCCGCAAAGCAACCACAATTGTAGGCGATGCAAACCATCCCGCACACAACCTGTTTAGCACTCTGCCCTCCGGGAAGAGGTACAGGAGCCTCCGGTCGAGCACCACCAGACTCACAAAGAGCTTCATCCACCAGGCTGTGAGATTATTGAACTCTCTCCCCCCAGCTTCACCCAGGCTTTCAAGAAGCTAATATATATGTGTACATATGTATGTGTATGTATACGTATAATGTATGTACACACATATATATATATATATATATATATATATATATATACACACACATACACACACAGTAGTGTTCAGAATAATAGTAGTGCTATGTGACTAAAAAGATTAATCCAGGTTTTGAGTATATTTCTTATTGTTACATGGGAAACAAGGTACCAGTAGATTCAGTAGATTCTCACAAATCCAACAAGACCAAGCATTCATGATATGCACACTCTTAAGGCTATGAAACTGGGCTATTAGTAAAAAAAAACAAAAAAAGGAAAAAAGGGGGTGTTCACAATAATAGTAGCATCTGCTGTTGACGCTACAAACTCAAAACTGTTATGTTCAAACTGCTTTTTTTAGCAATCCTGTGAATCACTAAACATTTCTAATTGAAATTTCACAGAAACTTCCAGTATTTCCTTTGAAGTACTATAAGGATTGTGGGTCACCAGGCTACCGAGTGCCACTGCCAGGCCACAAATAAAAATGAACAAATAAAACCACTGAAAAATAATGCAGGTCAATTAATGAAAAACAACAGTAAATCTCTAATAATTTCTAAATCAAAGACCATTTAGGTGCATCCGCAGCACTGTGACCAGCACCATTTGATGCTGCTTACAAACTCGAGGCCACCTCTGTGTCTTTGATGTGATGTGAGCCCTTTTAAATTTAAATCGGGAGTGTTTAATTAAGTTAGATGTACGTTAGCTGAAGTAAGCATGGCGCTGCCTAAAAAGTGAAAAAGCTGCAATGTGTGAGACAGAGAACCGAATACAGAGACATCTGTCTCAAAAAATCCAGAGCAAGAAACACAGGTGAGGAGAACAGAAGAGAGACAGAAGTGGACCATGACAGCAGCAGATGAGAAAGAAGGTGCAGGGGGAAAAGCTCAAGTGCAAGTCTTCAAAATAAAACCAAACATTGTCAATCTAGCTGGGATCCAGAGTGGTTGAAGAACTCCAGATATAGTTCATGGTTATGGAAAGCTTCTACTTTTTGATCGCAGTGTTTAGCATACATACTTTTGTTATTGTTAATTTTTATTTTAGAGGTAATAATATTGAAATAACCCACTCATGCAGCAGTGAATCATGCTCACTGTGCTCATAATGTGCCATTTTTGAAAAGTTCTTCAGCTACACAGTTTATTTTTATGCAATAAAATATTTTACAAATGTTTATTTAACTGAGTGAAGTTTTCTTTGCTCACTGCATTTACATTTCTATGCGCTTTGCATTCTTACACTCGACGCACTACTCGATTAAATTTTTTTCAGTGAGTACCAACAGGCCTGAAAACAATTCTAAACTTTTCATTAAATGCTCTCTGAAGTTTATAATGCTGGATGCACTTGGATGTTTGCAGATATAGACATAAATGTGCATCTTTAAAAGCAAATTTGGGTGGGCATCTGGGCGGTACACTGGCATCATAGAAATCACCCGTGTGATAATGCAACACAATAAGGTTTGCACAGTATCATCAACACTGCTAGAAATCTGATTTTCCCTGTATAATAGAACAGAACCCCTACCAGGCCAGAAATATTATTTTCATAATGACACCAAATAAATTAATTTGGAAAAGAATGATCATTTTGGCACAGCTCTAATAAGCACTGTTGTGCAGAGGCTGTGATGATCAGATCGGCGATGGAGGCAACCTGTGAGGCCATTAATCTCTCCCTGTTCAAAACACTGGTAAATACTTCCCTTTTGTAGATGTAAGTCACTTTAAAGTGATTCTCACATGAAGACATAACTCAGTCATGGAAATGATTAAAAAGCAATTCTGTTGTGTGAACCAGCTGACTGTTGTGCTGCAGGCTCATTCAAGTTAGTTATACATAGCCAAGGAGTTGTGAAATGCAAACTATAAAAATCTTTGATTCATCAAGTTTTCAAATGAAAATAATCCAGGTAAAGCGCATGCTCAAATAGGATAATTATTAAAGGGGTCATATAGTGCAAAACTAGAAACACTGATATTATACCATCACTGCCCAACAATTAAGTTGGCCATAAGGGCAAGAGACACAATTGTAATTTAATTTTTGGCTGTTAGCCCATCTTATTTTCACCAAAAGTTAACTTCTCAAACAAATAAACACTCAAGAACTTGCTGCAGATTTGAGCAGCTTTTGTTGCCATGTAGTGAGTGATGCCAGCATTTCAGGGCTTCTGGTACATTTCCTACTTGAAACATAAAATTCAGTAAAAAAGGCATTTATAAATGTGAGAAATGCATGATTGTTTTGGCACATAGAGCTTTGACCTAGCAGAAATAATATATAAAAATTTTTATTTTGAGAGTTTTACCGTTCTTGAATTTTAAGATACGAAGTAGAGCCCTGCGCAGGACTATATTCTTTTGCCCACTCCCGCCGAAACTTTGACTATTCTCACCTGCACCCGCAGCGTGTGTGTTACAGTCCTGCCTGCTCCCACAATGGGTGTGTGCAGTCCTGCCCACACCCGCAAGACACTGAGCACACAATAATAGAGATGCATTAATTGTGTTTATCTCCAATCCCACGGGAGAAAACACATCATTTAGGCTATTAATAAAGAAATTAATGGGACTGTTTGTTTATTTGAATCCCTGGCTTGTATGCCTTTTGACACACTGATCAGGAATAATGTTACTATTTGGTTGTTTTCAGTTTAAAGACAGTTTCATGTGACAGTTCAGTTACTGAATGCCCTTAGAACAGCATGTAGTAACTCACTGTGCTGTGACATAGAGAGACACAGACTCGCTGCGCTGTGTTTGTGTCTCTATCTGCTCACTTCTGTAATGTCCTCTGCTCCTGTTAAATTCCTTAAGATGAAAGTAGCATGTGGACGTGCATACTTTACACTATTCTCTTTTGTTGACTGAGTCATCTAGTCACTTCTGTTCCCGCAGTGTTTAATTTTAACACTGCCCGCAGCAAAGTTCTGACCGCCCGCTCCTGCAAGATTTGTGTTGGGTCCCACGTGACCCAATCTCAATGCAAGGTTTTCCCAATGCAAGGTTTTCCACACGGAAGTAGGAAAGACCAGAATTTCTCCTGACAAACACAACTCACAGTTTTGAAAAGTCAAAAATACAGTGATATTATTATAGTTCATATCACTGTCCCCAGAAGAAATACAGATCCAGATTCTATATAAAGTCATCTTACAGTCCATTTTGTGCTAAGACGTGATACTTCTTCTAAGAAGGTGTAAAAAGACAACACAACAGTGAAGCTCAATCAAATTCAAGCTTAAGAATCAGAATTTTGGAAAAGAAGATGTGAAGAAAGAAAGGTTGAGTGGATGGAGATATAGGACCAGCGCTGTGTGGAAATGCTTGATGAGACACACTGATCCCAAAGAGAAACTTGTGTTGACTGCAAACAAGTTTGTTTGTACTTTGCAGACAAAATGAAATGGATAAAAACTGGCATCACTGTGAAAAGTTAGCACAGACTTCAAAAAGAGCTGAATTTTTTAAATTGCAAAAATGTTTTGATGCTGTAATCTCCAATTATAATGATGTGATATTGGAGCCCAGCATAAATGAAAAAAAAAACAAAAAAATGTAATTAAATAAAATAAAGTCATCATCACAACAGTTAAAGTGCATTAATGGGCAATGACAAATCAAAAACAATGTCACAGTAAGGGAATTGTTCATTCTTCCCCCAGTTCTTTCTGTAATACTGCCCCTTAGAAAGTACAAACTTTAACTATTCCGCACTTTTCAATTTAATCAAAGTCATAGCAAAAATAATCAGGCCTGGGCCCTGCAAGAACTTCTCTTACAGACAAGATCCACTCTTACAGAACCCAGAACAATGGATACAATCAGTTTTTATACAGGATGACATATGCGTAACAGAGGCGGACCTTATTGTGCAAAATCCTTCTCTTATTGGCCCCCGTGGGCATTCAAGGGAGGTCCATCCCTCTGCCCCAGGCCCGCGCAATAACGGGAGACATATGATTTATAATTGTAACCTAACTCTCTTTTTTCTAAATGGTACAAACTGGTTAAATCCAGTTCTACATGTACATACTAAGAAAGAACAAAGGAAAGTGAGAGTAAGAACGAAACTAAAAGAATAACCCTAAATAAAATAACTACCTTAATACCAAAACAAGTACAGAAAACAAATAAAGAAAACCATAATTGAACACAAATACGTATATCTATCAGAATGAAGAGTTAATTTTATATGAAACCTGCTGACAGATTCATGCAAAATTCCACAGTCGCACTAGCTACCTTTAATCAGTAGCTAAATATTACTTAGAATACCACAGATTATTAATTTCCAATTTAGACCTACCTACAATTTGGAGCAATTCTGCACTGCTAATCTGTGTGTCGCTGATGCTGACCGTCTCTTCTTGCCTTACTTCTCCTAATAGGAAACCCTCCTGTAACAACACATTTGAACATTTGCATTAGAAGAACTGGGATGGAATGGGATGAAGCATAGAATTAAAAATGGACACCTGGAAAATATTTGAATTTAAATGAATTGGGCAAAATGCTTAATTTGTTGACACCACAATAGTGGGATTGATTTCTGATAATGAAGAAACAGGATACATAAGTGAAGTCTCATCTTTTGTTGAACCAGTGCAATGCTAACAATCTGGAAATAATTGTCTGCAAACAATACCAAGGAATTAGCAATTAAGAGCCATTTTTTTAAGGATCAGGCAGGCTGTGATTCAAGCCGACTCAGATTTCAACAAAACATGGCTCAGAGATGGAACCTACCAAGAAATGAACTTTCTCAAAATTTTTTGAACGAAAACCAGAGTCCCCAAAATTCTGCCAACTGTTATATAAAGTAGAGATGTTGGGTTATCCACTGCTGCAAATTTGGTTAAAAAAGGTTGATGGCGCGGGCCACCAGGTGGCGCTAAACTTCCTCAAAATTGGGCAAGTCGCACCCCCTGGTGGCCAGCGCCATCAAGACCCCAATGTTTTTTCAGTTGCATTTGAAAGAGTAGGGCCTATATTTGATGATAACATTGAAATCTGGTTGGGGTCTTGATGGCGCAGAGTTATGGGCCTTTAAATACAGACTTTGAGCGCCCCCTATATTCAGCAACATTGATCCCCCAACCAAATATGTATATAAGATGAAAGAGTTTGCCTCCCTAAGTCATTTGATAGTTAAACTAGCTCGGGGACTTGATGGTGCTGAATGTTAACACCACTTGAAAGATGAGAATTTAATGAAATATCAGTTTTTGCATATTTTTGCCTTGAACTTTGATGACGCCTGGCAAGGTCACCTTTTGGTTTTTGGTCGAGAAATTTTGGGAAAGTTCATTTATTGGTAGGTTCCATCTCTGAGCAAAGTTTCGTTGAAATCCGAGTCAGCTTGAATCACACCCTAATGTAAACCTGCCTGAACTTTAAAAATATTGGCTCTTAACTTTCACAGAAACTGTAAAGGTTAACGTTTTTTGTTTACTAACAATACTGAAATTGAAGTGGGCTGTTACAAATTCTTGGGAGTAACCATCTCTACCACATTAAAATGTGAGTACAACACACCACTGCTATTCTCTAGAAAGCTTATCAGATGCTTTTAGTTTTATTAAGACATCTGGAACAAAATGTGCTGCATCCAGAAATGGTATAGTGTAGTTCCACACAGTAGTAGCGCACAACAACCTTTCCTACAAAACCACTGTTGTTCAGAAACATGGCAGTGGAAGAGAGAAGACCGACGGAGAAAGAGCTGCACATTGCATCCAGAACTGTCTAGACAAGAACATCCAGGTTTCAGAATAGCATATCCTGACAACATCATTCTCCTGAACTCTTGAAATTTAGCAGTGAATATTTGTTTTGAATGTAGGCTGTATCAGGAGGAAATAAAAAAAAGACTAAATCAACTAAAAACATGGCCTCACAGTGAAGCTTTGTTTTACTTCGCTGAGTCACATGATGGCAACAGCAAACCGGATGTGACATTGCAGCGACCGACAGTATTGTGGGTAGCATTCACTTCATTGCATTTTATTTGTTTACTGTGGTTACCATTTTTTAGATGGTTTTTAACCTGTCTAGTTTATACTTTATTTATGTATTGTGTGATAAATCCCAATCATTCTCAATGATCCTGGTTCAAGCCCTCCCCTGTCCATTCTCCATGCAATATGGAATTACATCAAGAAGGGCATCTGACATAAAACTTGTCAAAATCAACATGCAGATCTGACGTGGAGCTGTGGCAACCCCAAGTGAAAACAAGGGAGATGCAAATACAACACATGAGTATGATACTGAAAAGATTAGTTGATAGTGGCTACTGGCTAGTCAATCTTGTAAAACTCAGCAGCAGCTGTATTGTTCACTATGTCTACGTAAGGAATGCAGGTAAACTTGTCTGACTGAAAATCTATAAGAGAGAAAGTTACTTAGCTGTAATTAATGAATCACTTATTTCTAATCCCCTGATCACATTTAGTAATCACTATTCCATCCTGCAATCAGCTATATCAGCCATTCCCACAAACAGCCAAAAAACGTCAACAAAACAAACAGATAAACCACATATTTTCACGCAAGAGTTAGGCTAAGTGCTATATCAAATGCGCTAGCCAGCATTATCTACGTAAACTAAAACAATACAAAAAGCGCGAGGGGCGTCATGCTGCTTCAATCTGAAAGTCACCTGACAAAAAGTCGAGGTGACTAAAAATACTGTCACGGAAGTGTTAAGACAACATCATAGCATGCTAGCCAGCTAACACCAGATTATTTCCTGGCGACCCGCTGAATAATTTATGCTATAGCGAGACTGTGCCACAACACAAATCACCTGTAAGCACAAACTTTGTCTTCATGTTGTTGTACTTTATTAAATTATAGCCGCCACAAAATAGACGTAGCCGATGCTAGCTAGCCAGCAACAGGATGACAGTGGAGAAAAAAACATCACAAACTAACGCCGTTTGTGAACTGTAAAACATCCCACTGAGCTGCGCGAAAGTCAGAGACGAGTGTTCTGCATTCTGTCGAATTTAATTATGAATACTCACATGATCGGAGTTACTGTTGGCGCTGTGATAACACACAGAACTAAAAGTATAACCTGAAATGGATGCCGCCATGATGGAAACATCCCTGTCAATCCCACCATCCCCTGCGGTAGGAAGCGGGCCTTTCGATCGCAAAGTATTTTGGGAATTGTAGGCGGTGATGACCTGACAATTTTCGCTGCAGCATGGAAGAATCCGGTCTTTGCGAAAATGCCTCTGATTCAGAAGAGGACAGATGTTCAGATGATGATTTTGGACCTTCAAATCTTGGAACTAAAGAGTAGTGAGTATTATGTGATTTGTAGCTTGCGCGTGTTGTGATTAGAAATTGCTAATAAGAGACACCTACGAAACTAGCTAGCCATATAGCGTCCCTTTGGTTCAAACCGTCAATCATTTTACCTAAATATATGAGGTGAAATGTATGTCACGTCTGTCTAGAGAAGATCTTCAGTAGTTGTTATCTGTCTGTTATATTAACTTAGAACTAGCACTAATCACAAAAGGAGTTAGCAAGATGAGGTTCTTAAACAGGGGGCGTGCATGGGGGTCGCACTAGGACAGAGGCTTTGTAATTCATAATTAATTTTATTTGTGTGATTAAAAATTGCACAGTAACGCACACATGGGTTTATATTTATACAATAGAATAACAACAACAAAAAAAATCAATTTTAATAACTGAAGCTGAAGATTGGATGTGCAAGGAATTGAATCCAAATCCGTATCACCTCCAAAATGTAATGGAGTCTTACATGGCCTAATATCTATCTGTGGTGCAAATTTCGTCATAATCCGTGCAGTAGTTTTAACGTAGTCTTGCTAACAGACAGACAGAAATGAATAAATGCAGATGATTTTATTACCTCCTTGGCAGATGTAATTAGTGATTTGTTGTATTTACCTGAGAAGTACTCGTAAGTCTTACACCAAAACATTTTCAAGACTCATGAGCTCTTCGCCATATGTATAGCAGCAGTATGTGCATAAACTGAATAGGATCTGTGATTGTGATCTATCCAGTTTATAAACTTTAAGTAAATCCTCATCTTTAATCGCTTATCTGGGATCGTGTCGCGGGGGCAACAGCTCCAGCAGGGGACCACAGACTTCCCTTTCCCAGGCCACATTCACGACCCCTGACTGGTGGATCCCGAGGCGTTCCCAGGCCAGTGTGGAGATCTAATTTCTCCACCTAGTCCTGGGTCTACCCGGGGTCTCCTCTCAGATGGACGTGCCTGGAACACCTCCCTAGGGAGGCGCCCAGGGGGGCATCCTTACCAGATGCCTGAACTGGCTCTTTACAACGCGAAGGAGCAACGACTCTACTCCGTGCTCCCCACGGATGACCGAGCTTCTCAACCTATCTCTAAGGGAGACACCAGCCACCCTCCTAAGGAAGCCCATTTTGGCCATTTGTACCCGCAATCTAGTTTTTGTCGGTCATGACTTAACCCTCATGACCATAGGTGAGAGTAGGAACGAAGATTGAACAGTAGATCGAGAGCTTCGCCTTTTGGCTCAGCTCCCTTTTCGTCACAATGTGAGTGCAATACCTCCCCTGCTGCGCCGATTCTATGGCCAGTCTCACACTCCATTGTCTCCTCACTCGTGAACAAGACCCTGAGGTACTTGAACTCCTTCACTTGGGACAAGACCGCATTCCCTACCCGGAGTAGACAATCCATCCGTTTCCTGCTGAGAAACCGATTCACATATTTACTTAGTAGATCTTTTGATTGTCATCCTGAAGGGTGATAAATATTCAGTCCAGTTAGAACAACTAATAAATTAATAGTGTTCTTCAGTTTTCTCTTATTTTGATCCTTCTGACTGGAAGGACACATGGTGGTTGTTTCATTCTTTGCATGTGGCTACACAAACTGACATGCATAAAAAGAAGGATGTTTCTGTCAGACCCATAAAGGCAGTATAAATGGTTAGCAGCAATGTACACTCAGCTACATAGTGATTTGGACAGTGATATGATTTTTGTAATTTTGTCACTGGACAATACCACAATGAAACTGAAATCAGACAGTCTAAAGGTGTGACTGAAGTGTAGACTTTCAGCTTCAGTTGAAAGGGTTCATCAAGAACATAAAGATGTGCATACAGGCCTTTTTGTAATAGGTCAGGGAACAGTTTTTGTGAAACAGCTGTAAAAGATGATATAATAAATGTAGTTCAGTTTACGGAGTGTATCTTTTTCATCCACACATATTCTGGTTACTCACTGTCAGCATTTCCTTTTTTCTGCAGTTGGGAAGATGCATATCAAAGAGAACTCGAAACATTCAAAGACATTGGAGATGTTGGTGAGATATGGTAATCCCACAAAACACTATTTTCTGACCAATCAGTTTTTACCATAGTGGTCTATGCATTATATTTCTACCTGCAGAAGGGTGATTATATGTTCAGTGCTGTTTGTTTGACTGTTCAAGTGATCACTCAGACATTTACCTGAGCCTGGCTAAACATATGTCAAGCTTTAAATCAGAACCCAAAATACTGCACATTTTGTGTTTGTCCCTGAACTAATCACAGCAGGGTAACTCAGTCAGGTGTGTTCAGCTAATCATCTGCTAACTGAGCTGCTCTGCTCTGATTATTACAGTGATAAGCACAAAATGTGCAGTACTTTGGGTCCTTAAGACCAGGATTGGTTGGGAGACGCTGATCTAAGTGTGTGTGTGTGTGTGTGTGTGTGTGTGTGTGTGTGTGTGTGTGTGTGTGTGTGTGTGTGTGTGTGTATATATATATATATATATATATATATACACACATACACACACACACACACCGTATTTTCTGGAGTCACATCTTAAAAAAGCCTGTTTAAGAGAAAATCTCATATATAATTCTATTTGTACATTGTTGCAGTGTACTTTTTATTATTGACATTGCTTTTATTAATAGAGTTTATTTTGTTTAGTGCTTTGATTCCTGGGAAACATCTATATAAAAAGTAATTCTTATTATTATTGTTATAAATCACACGTTAAAAAACACCTGATTTGTTTGATTTATTTTGTTTATTTCTTTGGTATATAAGGCACACCTGAGTATAAGTCGCAGGACCTCACAAACTAGTTAAAACGAGAGTGATCTGAGATTTCTGATGTTCCTCAATCTGGATCCAGATCACCTACAAAATTCAGTGGAGTCTTCCATGCCCTAATATCTATCTGTGGTGTAAATTTGGTGAGAACTCATGAAGTAGTTTTTTGTTTTGTTTTGTTTTTTACATAATCTTTCAAAGCCTATATATGAGGTCTGTCCATAAAGTATCGTACCTTTTTATTTTTTTTTTAAACTATATATATTTGATTCATATGTTTTCACGTCAGACAAGCTTGAACCCTTGTGCGCATGCGTGAGTTTTTCCACGCCTGTCGGTGACGTCATTCGCCTGTGAGCATGCCTTGTGGAAGGAGTGGTCCCGCCCCGTCGTCGGATTTTCATTGTCTGGAAATGGCGGAATGATTTGGGGGTTTTTTTCCATCAGAATTTTTTCAGAAGCTGTTAGAGACTGGCACCTGGAAACTATTCGAAAAATTGATCTGGCTTTCGGTGAAAATTTTACGGGCTTCACAGAGAATAAGGTCTGGTAGTACAGCTTTAAGGACCCCTTTAAGGACGCGCCGCGCTCCGAGCTGCGACGACACGGCACAAGCCACCGGACCATTTCTGAGCTGATGGCTCTGTGGATACGAGACCGTCGTGTGCTCTTTCTGTGGTTATCACAAGAGTTGGGCATCAGCCATTTTCCAGCAGATTTCACTTTTAACAAGAGATTTTGTCATGGAAAGCCGCGCGGAGGCTTCGCGCGTCACGACCGATTCGCTTTGGAAGCGAGACAAAGGAACACCTCCATTTCGGCGTGTCACAGGACAAGTTTGGACATGTCTATCTCGGCTTTCAATGCTTACCAGTCCAGTAAGTATCAGTGAAATTGTGGAGAGCTGGACATGTCCAAACTTGTCCTCTGACACGCCGAAATGGAGGTGTTCCTTTGTCTCGCTTCCAAAGCGAATCGGTCGTGACGCGCGAAGCCTCCGCGCGGCTTTCCATGACAAAATCTCTTGTTAAAAGTGAAATCTGCTGGAAAATGGCTGATGCCCAACTCTTGTGATAACCACAGAAAGAGCACACGACGGTCTCGTATCCACAGAGCCATCAGCTCAGAAATGGTCCGGTGGCTTGTGCCGTGTCGTCGCAGCTCGGAGCGCGGCGCGTCCTTAAAGGGGTCCTTAAAGCTGTACTACCAGACCTTATTCTCTGTGAAGCCCGTAAAATTTTCACCGAAAGCCAGATCAATTTTTCGAATAGTTTCCAGGTGCCAGTCTCTAACAGCTTCTGAAAAAATTCTGATGGAAAAAAACCCCAAATAATTCCGCCATTTCCAGACAATGAAAATCCGACGACGGGGCGGGACCACTCCTTCCACAAGGCATGCTCACAGGCGAATGATGTCACCGACAGGCGTGGAAAAACTCGCATGCGCACAAAGGTTCAAGCTTGTCTGACGTGAAAACATATGAATCAAATCCATATAGTTAAAAAAAAAAAAAAAAAAGGTACGATACTTTATGGACAGACCTCGTAAAGTGAAATCTTGATCCAGAATCCGGATCTGGCTCCATTCACCTCCAAATTTAAATGGAGTCTTCCATGGCCTATTATCTATCTTGGTAAAACGTTTGTTAAAATCCGTGCAGTAGTTTTGAGATAATCCTGCTAGCAAGTCAGACAGACAGACAAATAAATAAACACCAATGATTTTATGACATCATTTAAGCTACTTATATATACTCTGGAAAATATGGTGCAGTGGGGAAAATCAGTATTTGACCCCCTGTCAGTTTTGCAGGTTTTCCCACCTACAAAGAATGGAGAGGTCTGTAATGTTTATCGTAGGTACACTTCAACTGTGAGAGACAGAATCTAGAAAAAAAAAATCCAGAAAATCACATTGTATGATTTTTAAATAATTAATTTGCATTTTATTGCATGAAATAAGTATTTGACCCCCTACCAACCAGCAATAATTCTGGCTCTCACAGACCTGTAATTTTTTTCTTTAAGAAGCCCTCTTATTCTGCACTCTTTACCTGTATATATTGCACCTGTTTGAACTTGTTACCTGTATAAAAGACATCTGTTCACACACTCAATCAATCACACTCCAACCTGTCCACCATAGCCAAGACCAAAGAGCTGTCTAAGGACACCAGGGACAAAACTGTAGACCTGCACAAGGCTGGGATGGACCACAGGACAACAGGCAAGCAGCTTGGTAGAAGACAACAACTGTTATGATTATTTATTAGAAAGTGGAAGAAACACAAGATGACGTCAGTCTCCCTCGGTCTGGGATTCCATGCAAGATCTCACTTTGTGGGGTAAGGATGATTCTGAGAAAGCTCAGAACTACACAGGAGGACCTGGTCAATGACCTGAAGAGAGCTGGGACCACAGTCACAAAGATTACATTAGTAACACATGATGCTGTCATGGTTTAAAATCCTGCAGTGCAGCAAGGTCCCCCTGCTCAAGCCAGCACATGTCCAGGCCCATTTGAAGTTCACCAGTGACCATCTTGATGATCCAGAGGAGGCATGGGAGAAGGTCATGTGGTCAGAAGAGACCAGAATAGAGCTTTTTGGAATCAACTCCACTTACCATGTTTAGAGGATGAGAACAACCCCAAGAAGCCCATCCCAAACCGTGAAGCATGGGGGTGGAAACATCATACTTTGGTGGTGCTCTTCTGCAAAGGGGACAGGATGACTGCACCGTATTGAAGGGACGATGGATGGTGTTATGTATTGCGAGATTTTGGCAAACAACCTCCTTCCCTCAGTAAGAGCATTGAAGATGGGTCATGGCTGGGTCTTCCAGCATGACAATGACCCCAAACACACAGCCAGGGCAACTAAGGAGGGGCTCCCTAAGAAGCATTTCAAGGTCCTGGAGTGGCCTGGCCAGTCTCCAGACCTGAACTCAATAGAAAATCTTTGGAGGGAACTGAAGGATTTGGAGAAGATCTGTATGGAGGAGTGGACCAAAATCCCTGTTGCAGTGTGTGAAAACTTAGTCAAGAACTACAGGAAACATCTGACCTCTGTAATGGCAGACAAATGTTTCTGTACCAATTGTTAAGCTCTGTTTTTCTAGGGCATCAAATACTTATTTCATGCAATAAAATGCAAATTAATTATTTAAAAATCATACAGTGTGATTTTCTCGAATTCTTTTTTTTTTTTTTTAAGATTCTGTCTCTCACAGTTGAAGTGTACCCACGATAAAAATTACAGACCTGTCCATTCTTTGTAGGTGGGAAAACCTGCAAAACTGACAGGGGGTCAAATACTTATTTTCCCCACTGTAATTATTACACTTCTTTAATATAACATTGATAGCTCAGTGGGAGGAGGACTAAGATTTGATTCCCGGTCATATGTCCTTGGACAAAATGCTTCATGTGCATTAACAATGGTGGACAGGTTACTTCCCCATCCAAGATGTAGGGAAACAACCTGCAATGGACTGGAATCCAGTTGGAGTTGGAAACTGTCATCTGCTTAATGCTACAGAATCTAGGTATAAACAATCTTGGTATAAACAAAATACGATAAGATGAGAAATTCAACATTTTGCCCAGATTCACAAAAACTAATCATTTACTGTATCATGCTGAAATGTATGAGCTCCAGTTCCCCTCCCTGTGGCCCTAAACTGGACTGAGCAGATCCAGAAACTAAACTGAATGAATGATGAATCCTGTCAAACATGCATATCCTGTTCAAGTTGAATGAACATACAAACAGGGTGGCATCTGTTATTACAATCCACAACACAGGCATTGTAGGGCATTAGCGAAGGTGTGACGTCTCCGAGTGCTGCCGTCTAGTTCCTGTTTTGATTGAAGCAGTGCTGGTGTCACACAACTAAAGTTTTTCCGTTTCTGTCTTCTTGTAAGGTTTGGAGAGGAAAGCATGAACCGTGTCCTTCAATGGATGGACAAAGCGAAGATCCAAGAAAATGCTGCCATTCTTGATATTGGCACTGGAAATGGAGTCTTTTTAGTTGAACTGGTGTGAACAGAGTAAAACTTTAATTTTATTTTCTTTCAAGCTTGAATCTTCCTGAAGGGTCAGTCATTCCAAATCACCACACAGTGAAAGCTGAAGATTAATAGCTACCTGGTATCATCCACAAATGTAGAAATATTGCTGACTTAAAAAAAATCTTCAGTGCTTTGAAACCATATTTAAATGCCACTCCTGTATTATACTGGATTTAGGCAGAAATTTTACCAGCAGAAGTGTAAAATTTTCATCAAATTAAACTGCAACTGTGATTTTCCTGATTTGACCTTTTCATGTGAAATTTCTGTCATTATATGACATTATCCTCTGGTTTACAAATTTGCTGTGTTTTCTGTGTTGAGGCTAAACACGGATACAGGAACCTGACTGGTATAGATTATTCTCCAGCCTCTGTAGAATTGGCTAGGAATGTGCTGCAGGCAGAGGACTTGAGAGAGGTCACTGTAAAGGTGAGTACAGTATCTTAAATACCAGGGGCCTCATTTATAAAACTCTCTATAAAGACTGCTAAACGGTTTGTATACATAAAGGTAGAAATGTGCATACACATTTTTTTATGCCACTTACAAAGCTATGCATATGCACCTATATGAGTCTGATATCCATTCCCATCTTTAGCCATGAATGGATGTAAACACTCCTTCAAATGCTGTGAGTCTGTCGCTCTAAAGTGGGACCCATAGGGTGACCAGATTTCTTTTGTTTTTCTTGTTGCTTAATGCTGACAAATTATACTGTATTTGTTGTCTTTCTGATGCCTGATTCTGTTTTTATTTCCTCTCTGTTTGAGATGTGGCTCCATCCATTGATGAATGTGGTGTCTGTTTCTGAAACCCTACTGTCCTGTCCACCGGCAACATTTCCTGTATATTTGTTTTGTGAATTGTTTTGTAATTTGTGTTGGTAGCATGGCCCAAGCAGAGGGTCACCCCTTTGAGTCTGGTCTGCTTGAAGTTTCTTCTTCAGATGAGTTTTTCCTTACCACTGTCACCTGTGTGCTTGCTCTGGGCATTGGTAAGGTTAGACCTTACTTGTGTGAAGCGCCTTGAGGCAACTTTGTTGTGATTTGGCGCCAAATAAATTAAAATAAATTGAAAAAATTTCAAACAATCCTTGGTGAAAACATTACCTCTCTGGCAGTGGTAATGCTTTTCTATGTAATGTTCTGAAAAACTCCTGTGTTTACATGCGGTGCAGATAGATTGCAAGAAAGCCTGGAAGTGCAATAAAATGAAAGTTTGTCCAGTATTCAAATGAAATGATTTGGCAGAATTTTACAGAAATCCTGACATATATCTTACTGATAAACCAATTTTTAAAGTTTTCTATTCTGCACGGAATGGATGATGAGTGACTACAGACAGTTAAATGCATCACATACTGTATGTATGACAGGATTTGTTGTCATCTTGTTCATGTCTCCTTTGCCTAAAGAGCGTCTATGATTGCGCTTGTGTTCTGCACTTGGAGTCTTGGCAAAAGTCCTGGAGAGTGCTTGGCAGTTTAAAGCTCAATTAAAAAGTTCTTCCTTGTCAAGAGTAGACTCGGAGGTCATTCCAACTCTAATCTCACTAACATTTGCTTGTTTGACCTCTTCGTGTCATACATTCTGCTTTTGGCACCTATGTTTTTCATTTTACTGACGAAGATGAGTACCTTTAATATGGATATACTTGACTGCTGTCAAACATTGTTGATCTTCCTCCATAAATTTCCATTTATATGACCCACGGTTTATGAGCATGTGGCGCTTCAGGTCACCCCAGAGATCTCGTACCCTCTGTAGATAAAGAGGCCCTTTCATTGGTTGTACAGTAGGTCAGCAACTTCCACAGAGATGGAATCAACAGTGGGCATAACAGTAGGGTGTTGCTGAAAGAATTCTCACCTTAAAGAATCAGGCAGGCACAATTTTGCATGTTTGTTGTGGAGTTGATCAGTAGACAACAGAAGAAAAGTAGATCCTCTACTGAAGCCTAACCGATACATTGGCTGGCTAATAGTATTGGATAATATGATCCTTTCACAAACATATTGGTGTGGGAGTTATATTTGCCAACATGACATTTTTAAATTTACCAGCTAAACAATGCAGAAAACTGGCTGTTGGAAATAGTTTCGTTATTTAGTTTGCCCACTAGAGGGGGCGCTGATGGCATTGTTACTGTTTACCATGGCTGGGACCCCATCACCCCTTGACCACAGTAGCTACAAGAGACAGACAAAAGACAACCAGCTGCAATTGGTTTTCATTCAGAGTGGGCATTTTACAGCAAAACGAGACAAGTGGTCACTCTGCCACTAGATAGGCGGAGCCAAAATAGACTTGAAGAGTCTATTTTATGTAAATGCTATGCAGTGCGACATAGCACCTGCCAAATAAATTGATGGTAGTGTGACTTGTGTTGGTTGGTTATTATTTTTTTTTGTTATTTATAGTAAGGTTTATGTTTACACTGTAAAACATAAAGCCTCAATTACATTTCTTTGTCATAAGGATTTAATAATGAAATGCTAGGAGTGGTTGCAGTTTTTATGCATATATTGGTAGATATATTTGAATATAATTTTTTTTAAACTCCCTAATATCAGTGTCAGTGAGGGACCCCAAGAAATTCATATCAGTAGGACTGTATCCTCTCCACCCCCTGAGGGCTGTTGGGTCAGTGGTTATCCACAGTCATCAGAGTTTTCATTGTATTAACTTGCAAATTCTTTTTGTTTCTAGGAGATGGACTTTTTAAACTCTCATGGTGAGCTGAAGGGTTTTGATGTCTGCATTGACAAAGGAACATTTGATGCAGTCATCCTAAACCCAGACAACACAAAGGAGATCAAGAAACTCTATGTCCAAGCTCTCAAAGATGCTCTCAAGGACAAAGGATTCTTTGCAGTTACCTCTTGCAACTGGACAAAAGAACAGCTTCTGGCTAGGTTCACAGAAGGTAAGATTGGTGAAATTTCAAGCTCAATCATTTGAGTAAGTGTGATGCGCTGTGATACATCTACTCAAGTAATTTTCAGCTCTGTTGCGTGATATCTGCTGTATGACTTGCGATGAACAAAGAGAAGCTATACCATAGCGGAGACAAATACAACAACAACAAAAAACTATATGGTCAGTAAGTCATAGTAGCTTGTTTAATTAATTTACTTCATAATTTTAAAATTGGAATTGACTTTCATGAGTTATCATCCGTTCAGTGAAATGAAAATTTCAGTGTGCCAATTTAACTTAACAATGTGAGTTTGAATCAGTGTAATGGAATTATTTTGAAGTTGCATTTACTCATGTTTTTAAGGCAGCAGTTTAACTTTTAACTAGAACTACCTTGATAATTTTTACAGTGCATGGTGAAATTTTCCTGCAACAATAATAACAAATTGCAGGTTACAAACTGTATGAAACATAATTACCATGCAAGTTGTAGAACTGCAACTAAATGTTATTTTCAAAATAGATTAATTGAGCCACGATTTTCTCAATTAATCACGTAGTTGTTGGGTCCATAAAATGTGAGAAAATGATGAAAAATGTAGATCAGTGTTATCCATATCTTGTTTTGTCCACAGCCCAGAGATATTCAGTTTACTGCCAGTGATAATAAAATAAGCCAAAATTCTTCCCATTTAAGAAGCTGAAATTGAAGAATTTGGTTTTTAAAAATCACTCAAAATTAAATATTGATCAAACTAGTCATCTGTTTTAATCCTGATTAATAATAGATTAATCATTGTAGCTCTTCTTCACAGTTACAAAAAGCAACTAAAAATAAAGTCTCATGCACCATGTTTGTTAGCTAGCAAGAGTGGTATTTTCTATCTGTTATAGTATCATGATATCTATTTGGAACTTTGTATCTTATTTTGTATTGTATAATTTTCTTGCAGGATAATATTAATATCAATGCAGATGTGTTGTTGATCCAGTGAGCCTCTGGTGATTGCAGTCTATCTTTGATTAAAGGAAACTACATAAATAAATAAATAGCTCTTTGTTGCCACCTTGTGACATCAGTATGAAACTGTAGCTGATATATGATTGTGTTTTAGAAACAAATGTGATTGATGTCAAAACTTTATTGTCCTGTTGAAATGATACTGTAGTTTTACATCATCATGTAACATGATGTTAGTGTTTTAACTGGCTGATGCATGGAAGTATTTTCATAAAGTTGAGAGTTTTGTTACCATTAGGGTTGAGTTTGACACAAGTTTCAAATAAGTAAAGTATTGTAAAACTTTCACCATGCAAAGCCAGCTTTAAAGGGGAACTCTGGCCATTTATAATCTACGCTCATATTTTAAGATGTTTTGAGGCTCATCTTTTCACTTGGGACAAAAATAATTTAATCTGGGTAATTGTTTATTTAGAACATGAACACAGTTTATGAACTCACTGTAAGACCCAGCCCCTCCTTTGCAGTCAATTTGTAATGGCTCAGTGGACAGCCACAGCAAGGAGGACAGCTAGGCTAAGGTAAGCAGCTAACTGCATAATCAGTTACATTGAGTGAGGTAAACATGCACACGTTTAGCTCTGCATGGAAATGGTCCCTGCAACCAGTCACTTCTGCTGACATTTTGCCTGTTCAGTAGCGACAAGAAAGAGTTGTTATGGCCCTTTTGAGTATCATTAATTACCCAGTTAGCTTCTGCTTGCTGTGGTGGTGTTTGCGTTCTAAATTAATAGTGGGCCATTTAAATTCATTTTCTTCCAGAGTGAAAAGGTGACCCTCAAAACATGTAAAAATAGAACTTAGGTTGAAAAAGCCAAACGTCCCCTTTAAGGTGATCTTTTGTAAACTCAGAAGTTTCCATTAGATCTTTCTTCTGGGTGTAGTCACTCTGGAGAACCTCCAGAGAGCCAGGATGTTACAAAGTCTAATCCATCACACTATAGCCTATTTACTAAGTCCAGGAATGTACCACAGATGGTGGAAGGTTTGCTTTTAATGTTGGCACATAAAAAAGTGTAGGTATCTTTGTTTTAGACTGTTTACATCATGCAGTAGTAGAAGAATAGAATCTTGGATCCTTTTGATGAAGCACATTTTAAACTGTTTTGTTGCTTTTCCCCCGTGTGATCTGACAGGATTTGAATTTGTTGAGGAGTTACCAACACCAAAATTCCAGTTTGGAGGCAAGATGGGCAACAGTGTGACATCACTTATATTCAAGCGAGTATATTAATTCAAAGTATATAGTATATTAATTTGGCAGTGGAAGTTCTCCTACCTGCACGTCTTTTTTTTTTTTTGTACCAGACTGAATGATTTTGTTTATTTTTATTCTACAGACTATGTAATGATGCAGAACTTGAGTGAGGCAGTTCTGATTTCAAATAAATAGTTTATCAGCATGTGGCTTCTTGTTGTCATATTGACGCTGCTCCAAGGTTCTGGACATATTTTCTGAATATATTTGTGTCAAGTAAATCTACAGTATTTCGAATACTTAAAGCAAAGAATTTCCCCAGATTCTTGACACCAATTAAAAGAGTAAATATCGATATTCAGATATTAAGCCGCCTCTTATGTATGTGAAATGAGAACTCGATCTTGGTCTGTTCTCTAATGTGCATTACTGTATGCACACTGTGTGGGTTTGTAGGAAAATCTTATCTGAAAAGATTTTTTACTTTTAAATATTTGTTTTTTAGCCTTTCTCAGGAAAAAAAAAATCAAAGCCTCTGTTTGTCCTGAAGATTACTGAAGTGCTTTAAATTTACATTTCTCAAAAGCGCCATTGATCAACCAGATGATACCAAGAAAACATACCATTTGCTTTTACATATGTTTCAAGTGAAATATTTTTACTCTACCATCAGGTTAGCACTTTACAATAAAGGTACATTAATTAATTAATACACATTAAATAGCAACAAATTAAGACATAAGTGTACTTCTTATTCATTTAAAGTGTCATTATACATTAATAATTTGTAAAGATACTGAACCTGGCTTATATATAATTACTAAACCAAGTTAACGCTTAATTCACTGTTAATCCATGCTCATTACTACATTAATTAACACGAACACATTAATAAATGGTTACTTAAGTTGATTCTTAATTCACTGATAGTTCTTATTACGCCTTTAACTAACATGAACACAATTAATGAATGATACCAAACACAGTTAACGTCTGATTAACTGTTAGTGCTTATTACTGCATTAACTAATGCCAATGTTTATTTCTTTTTTCTGATTTGAGTAGTTATTAAATGCAAAGAGAGAATAGATATGTACAGAAAAAATA